>NC_134400.1:28579642-28876255 GCF_050003625.1 Haematobia irritans
TAGTGCTACACTCAAAAAAATAATTCTTTCCTCCCAGACGAAATTTTAGACAAACAAAGTTCGTTTCTCATTTGCTTTTCGTTGAAAGGAAGTGTATTTGGAAGAAAAGTATATACTTTTTGTGATAAACGTTTATTCTTTTCCAGGATGTAAAAACAATTTCATAAAGACTAAATCAAAAAAAAATTTTTCTGGCTAATTGCATTTTCCCTCACATATTTCTCACTTCCACGAACTTTTTTAGTTCTTTAGCACCTTTTTCTGTAATACAAACAATGTAGAATAAATTATACGATTTTATAAATTTTTAAAATTTTTTTTTACCTTTCGCCTGGACGGAGAATCGAAACGCGGACCATGCAATTTGTAAGCTAACACACTATCCACTGAGCTATGTAGCCGTTATTGTCATCAATAGACAATTACCCATATAAGTTATATTTATATAGCATAGCTTGCGGCGCCCACGAGCCGATTAAACAAAATTTATTTAACAGAAAAATACATTTAGTTGGTCACCGTGGAGCAGTGGTTACTACGTCCGACTGGCATGCCAAGAGTCGTGGGTTCGATCCCTGCTTCGACCAAGGTTTTTTCTTTTACATATATTCCAGATAAGGTCGGAAGATTCCGAAAAAATGTTCAACATTACATTCTACTATATTAAATTTTTACTATGAACTGTAAAATGTGTCTCATTAAAAACCTAAAGTAGGAAAAGAACAGTGTTTGATATAAACAAAATGGACTGTGTTGTTGGTTCAAAAATATTTTTTTTTTTTTTTTGTTAAACAAATAAAACTTTTGTAACAAACGAATTTTTTTATTGATAAAAGTGTATACTTTTCGAAGTAATTCAAAAAACTCTAACAAAAGAAAAACGTTTTCGGTACACGTTTTCCAAACGTTTATTTTCTTTGCGTGTAGTATATGGTCTTCAACAAACATGCAAAAATTGGTCCATAATTATATATAGCCCCCATATAAACCGATCCCCAGATTTGGCTTGCGATTTGTTCTCTAACAACCATGTACAAATTGGTTAATATGGGTCCATAACTATATATATTTATAAACTGCCCCCATATAAACCGTTCCCCAGATTTGATCTCCGGAGCCTCTTGGACAAGCAAAATTTCTCCGATCCGGTTGAAATTTGAAACGTGGTGTTAATATATGGCCGCTAATAACCATGCCAAAATTGGTCCATATCGGTCTATATTTATATACAGCCGATCACCAATCACACAAACATTGGTCCATATCGGTTCATACTCATGGTTGCCACTCGCGCCAAAAATAATCTACCAAAATTTTATTTCTATAGAAAATTTTGTCAAAATTTTATTTCTTTAGAAAATTTTGTTAAACTTCCATTTCTATAGAAAATTTTGTTAAAATTTTATTTCTATAGAAAATTTTGTTAAAATTTCATTTCTATAGAAAATTTTGTCAAAATTTTAGTTCTATAAAAAATTTTGTTAAAATTTTAGTTCTATAAAAAATTTTGTTAAAATTTTATTTCTATAGAAAATTTTGTTAAAATTTTATTTCTATAGAAAATTTTGTTAAACTTCCATTTCTATAGAAAATTTTGTTAAAATTTTATTTCGATAGAAAATTTTGTTAAAATTTCATTTCTATAGAAAATTTTGTCAAAATTTAAGTCCTATAAAAAATTTTGTTAAAATTTTATTTCTATAGAAAATGTTGTTAAAATTTTATTTCTATAGAAAATTTTGCCAAAATTTTATTTCTATAGAAAATTTTGCCAAAATTTTATTTCTATAGAAAATTTTGCCAAAATTTTATTTCTATAGAAAATTTTGTTAAACTTCCATTTCTATAGAAAATTATGTTAAAATTTTATTTCTATAGAAAATTTTGTTAAAATTTTATTTCTATAGAAAATTTTGTTAAACTTCCATTTCTATAGAAAATTTTGTTAAAATTTTATTTCTATAGAAAATTTTGTTAAAATTTCATTTCTATAGAAAATTTTGTCAAAATTTTAGTTCTATAAAAAATTTTGTTAAAATTTTATTTCTATAGAAAATTTTGTTAAAATTTTATTTCTATAGAAAATGTTGCCAAAATTTTATTTCTATAGAAAATTTTGTTAAACTTCCATTTCTATAGAAAATTTTGTTTAAATTTTATTTCGATAGAAAATTTTGTTAAAATTTCATTTCTATAGAAAATTTTGTCAAAATTTAAATTCTATAAAAAATTTTGTTAAAATTTTATTTCTATAGAAAATTTTGTTAAAATTTTATTTCTATAGAAAATTTTGCCAAAATTTTATTTCTATAGAAAATTTTGTTAAACTTCCATTTCTATAGAAAATTATGTTAAAATTTTATTTCTATAGAAAATTTTGTTACAATTTTATTTCTATAGAAAATTTTGTTAAACTTCCATTTCTATAGAAAATTTTGCTAAAATTTTATTTCTATAGAAAATTTTGTTAAACTTCCATTTCTATAGAAAATTTGGTAAAATTTTATTTCTATAGAAAATTTTGTTAAAATTTCATTTCTATAGAAAATTTTGTCAAAATTTTAGTTCTATAAAAAATTTTGTTAAAATTTTATTTCTATAGAAAATTTTGTTAAAATTTTATTTCTATAGAAAATTTTGTCAAACTGAATTTTATACGTATTTAATCGATCTTTTTATACCCTCCACCATAGGATGGGGGGTATATTAACTTTGTCATTCCGTTTGTAACACATCGAAATATTGCTCTAAGACCCCATAAAGTATATATATTCTGGGTCGTGGTGAAATTCTGAGTCGATCTGAGCATGTCCGTCCGTCCGTCCGTCCGTCTGTTGAAATCACGCTAACTTCCGAACGAAACAAGCTATCGACTTGAAACCTGGCACAAGTAGTTGTTATTGATATAGGTCGGATGGTAGTGCAAATGGGCCATATCGGTCCACTTTTACGTATAGCCCCCATATAAACGGACCCCAAATTTGGCTTGCCGATACTCTAAGAGAAGCAAATTTCATCCGATCCGGCTGAAATTTGGTACATGGTGTTAGTATCAGCGGTGGATTATCCCACCTCAGTAATGCTGGTGACATTTCTGAGGGTTTCAAATCTTCTCTAAGTGGTTTCACTGGAATGTGGAACGCCGGTCGGACTCGGCTATAAAAAGGAAGTCCATTGTCATTGAGCTTAACATGCAATCGGGCAGCTCTCAGTGATAAGAGACAAGATCACCACTGTGGCATCACAATGGACTGAATAGTCTAAGTGAGCCTGATATCGGGCTGCCACATAACCTAACCTGACATAGTATATGGTCTCTAACAACCATGCAAAAATTGGTTCGCATCGGTATATAATCATATATAGCCCCCATATAAACCCATCCCCCGATTTGGCTTGCGGAGCCTCTAAGAGAAGCAAATTTGATCCGATCTGGCCGAGATTTGGTACATGGTGTTAGTATATGGTCTCTAACACCCATGCAAAAATTGGTCGATATCGGTCTATAATTATATATAGGCCCCATATAAACCGATCCCCATATTTGACCTCCGGAGCACCTTGGAAGAGCAAAATTCTTCCCATTCGGTTGAAATTTGGTACGTGATGTTAGTATAGGGTATCCAACAACCATGCAGGAATTGGTTCCTATCAGTCCATAATAATATATAGCTCCCATATAAACCGATCCCCAGATTTAACCTCCGGAGCCTTTTGGAAAAGCAAAATTCATCCGATCTGGTTTAAATTTGGTACGTGGTGGTAGCATATGATATTTAACAACCATGTGAGTTGAAATTTGTGGATGACAGTCTTTCGTATAAGTTTCTACGCAATCCATGGTGGAGGGTACATAAGATTCGTCCTGGCCGAACTTACGGCCGTATATTCTTGTTTGATTTAATATGTACCACGTATGGACTTACATACAATTTAGAAGACAGTGTTAGGAGGTTTTAAGATACCTTACCATCGGCAGGCGTTACCGCAACTTAAGTAATTCGATTGTGGATGGCAGTGTTTAGAAGAAGTTTCTACGCAATCCATGGTGGAGGGTACATAAGCTTCGGCCTGGCCGAAATTACCGCCGTATGTACTTTTATACCCTCCTCCATAGGAGGAGAAATATTGCTGGTGAAATTCTGAGTCGATCTAAACATGTCCGCCTGTCCGTCTGTTGAAATCACGCTAACTTACGAACGAAACAAGCTATCGACTTGAAACTTGGCACAAGTAGTTGTTATTGATGTAGGTTGGATGCTATATAAACGGATCCCCTGATTTGGCTTGCGGAGCCTCTAAGACTAGCATATCCTATCCGATCTAGCTGAAATTTAATACATAGTGTTGGTATATGGTATCTAACAACCCTACAAAAATTGGTCCACATCGGTCCATAATTATATATAGCCCCCATGCCAAAATTGGTCCGTATCGATCTATATTATATATAGCCCCAAATAAACCGATCCCCAACCACAGAAAAATAACGTTTACCACTCGAGCCAAAAATAATGTACCAAAATGTTATTGCCATAGAAAACTTTGCCAATTTGTATATTTCTATAGAAAATTTTTGTCAAAATTTTATTTCTATAGAAAATTTTATTGCTATAGAAATTTTTGTACGAATTTTATTTCTGTAGACTAGCGTAACCCGGCCCGCTTCGCTGCGCCTTCCGAAGCGTATTTGGAGGAACATTTTGCGTTAACTTGGCCAAGTATATCCTTCGTGCTGAAAACAAATTCGAAAAGATTTGAATTATTTTAAACAAATCGGACTACTTGATTTTTCGTTTATAGGTACAAATACGGCGGGAATGCATATGTAAAACGGTTCGTCTTAAAAAATGTCGTGGAGAGGGTGTACCCTTTCCTCCAAATTTTTTAGATAATGTTCTGTATTCAAGTAGTTGAACAATCTTCTATATTTCTTGTGAATTTTAAATGTGGTTTGTCAAGGAAAGGTATCCTTCTCCTCAACATATCTGAAAATTAAGCATTATATTATAATAACATGCAAAAAATTACTGTTTCCCATCCAATAAATCGGAAAAAGCAAAAATAGTAAAATATTTTACCACATTAACATTTGCTAAAATGTTGGAAAATGATGCACCCTCTACGTTGGCTGCCAATTTCATGTAAATTGAAGTTCTTTACTAAAAAGAAGTCTGGCAGGAGCCTGTGCAAAAATCATAAAATTATTACCGAGTTCCCATTTACGGACAACCCTCTACTTTCAATTTAAGAATAAAAATGGACAAAAGGGAACCCTCTCCCCACCTTCGCTCCACTACGACCTGATATAAATCAACAAAATTTATTTCACTTTTCCCCTTCCCCAACCCCCATTCCCCATCGAATTTAAAAATCATGTACAAATTTAATCACCTCCTCCCACGTTCCCTGTAAATTTCAAGTAGATCGAAGATGTTTAAAGTTTGCTCTATTGTTTTAAAGGGACGTCACTTTCCCCGATACAATATCGACAAACACCGTAGTGAATAGCACCCCTAACCTTCCCTGAAAATTCTTGAAACTTTCCTTCAAGTGCGGTGGGGGGAGGAAAGGAAGTGTCCTCTTCGTTCATAACCTTCCCCCACTGCCTATGTAAATTTCAAGAAAACGTAAGAATTGTTTTTTTTTTCAGTTTTAGAGGAGGACCTCCTCCCCGACCAAGGCCGTAGCCAGGATTTTAATTCGGTGGTGGGGGGGGGGGGGGGGGGTTCAATTTAAAAAAAATATTCATATAATCTCATGTGCAGAAATTTTTATTTATGCATAGGTATGTATACAATATTTTTATAATATTAAATTGATCCGACGGGCTTTTTGGGCAGCAAATAAATCAATGACTTCTTCAGTCGGCACATTTATTCGGCGATGAACCGACATTAATGCCAATCTATTAAGTCTAGTCTTGCTAGTCGAATTTCTAAGATACGTCTTTAATCTCTTCATTGCTGAAAATGAACGTTCGGATGAGCACGTAGTAACTGCAGGGATGGAAAATTCAGTACTATAGTAATTTTTTCAATACTTTTTCACCACGGTCAGTACCGTAGTACCCCCGCGAATGATTTAGTACCTTTTGTGTAGACATTTTTGAGTCGATATCAGATTTATGGTACAATAGCTTTGACAAAATATTTTAATATTTTGAGAAAGTCTTTATCAATCTTATTTGTTAATAGTCTTTTACAAATATGGCAAAACAGACATGTTCATGTGGGAAGAAAATCTCGATTTTGTAAGACATAGTCAAAAACAGGATTTTATTGAACTTCAAGAAAGTTTTAGTCGAAAAAAGAATGCGATTCTATATTATCGATTTTTTATTTCGGTAGAAAATGTTGTCAAAATTTTATTTCTATATAGAATTTTTGCAAAATTTTATTTTTATAGAAAATTTTGTCAACATTTTATTTTCTTTAAAATTCAGTCTCTTGACAATAATCTTCCAGTGAAATTTTTGTTGAAATTTAGTAAAAAGTACCTTTCCGCTCAAAAAATACCTTTTTTGTACTTTCTTAAAAATTGTATTTTCCATCCCTGAGTAACTGGCAAAGTGACCAAAATTTTTAAAAGAATATGCATGTTTGGAAATATCTCTTTATTGCACTCTCCAAGTGCTTCCATCGCTGAATTAGGCTGGTTCTTTTCGCAGGTTTTTTTTTTTTTTTTTTTTTTTTTTTATTTAAGCAATTTCTACAATCATACTATGCTTATATTAACTACAACTAGTCTCTTTATACAGTAGTGACTAACCAGTAGTTTAATTAAGGAATTTTGTAATGTTAATTAATTAATGAATCATAAATTAAAAGCAAAATTTAACTGGTTGTAAAGCGAGTAATAAGGTCATGCGGCTTAAATCTTTGTAATCTTCTTCTCATGTTGCCAATTTGAGAAAGTTCTGCTGCTCCCATGTTTACATGTTGTTGCAGTCTTTCATTATGCCTCTTTGCGAGGTTTACTATTTCTTCCTTTACGGTTTTTACTTGCAGGTCCCGATGCAGATCGCTATTCCTAATATACCATGGCGCGTTTACCGCGTTTCGTAGAACTTTGTTTTGGAAGCGTTGTATTTTCTCAATATGGGTAGCTTTTGCACATCCCCAGAGTTGTATGCCATATAACCAAACAGGCTTTAGTACTTGGTTATAAATCATAAGTTTGTTGTCAAGAGATAGGATGGAATTGCGTCCAAGTAGCCATTGGAGTTCTCGGTATTTTGCCTTCAATTCTACTTGTTTTTTGTCGATATGTTCATGCCACTTGAGTTTGGAATCTAATGTAATCCCGAGATATTTTGCTGAATGCGAATGAGGAATCTGGTTTCCATTTATGAATAGAGGATTGTATGTTATTTGATTTAGAGCGAAATCTATGTGAATTGATTTGTTACTGTTTAATTTTAGATCCCAATCTGTCGTCCACTTATATAAGCTATTCAATGTTAATTGCAAGTTTTGTTTGGTTTCTACAGTGTTTAAACCAGTCGACATGATGACCGTATCATCCGCAAAGGTACCTATGAAACAGTTTTCGCTCGTCGGAACGTCGTGGGTATACAAAAGGTATAACGTGGGGCCCAGAATGCTTCCTTGTGGAACACCAGATGTGATTTGATGTAACTCACTATATGAATTTTCGTAACGAACTCTAAAGTATCGATCTTCCAAGTACGATTGAAGAATATAACAAAATTTAAGCGGTAGTAGCGTACTAATTTTTTGAATGAGGCCAGCATGGTTCACTCTATCAAAAGCTTGGGAAATATCTAAGAATACTGCAGAGCAGACTTTTCTATGTTCAAAAGCCTCTTCTATGTAATTTGTTACCCTATGAACTTGATCTATCGTTGAGTGTTGTTTTCTGAACCCAAATTGATGATATGGAATAATATTCTTCGAAGTTATAATGGTTTCCAATCGGTTGCATAAAAGTCTTTCAAACAGTTTTCCAAGCACGGGTAGTAATGAAATTGGTCTATATGACTGTACATCGTGGGGATTTTTTCCCGGTTTTGGGATCATAATAATTTCGGCAACTTTCCAACAAAGCGGAAAGTAGTTTAACTTCAAGGCGGCATTCATGATGGATGTTATGTTTGCTACACTTATGTATGGTAAGTTTTTCAGAATTTCTCCGCTAATTAGGTCGAATCCTGGTGATTTTTTGTTTTCGATTTTATTTATAGCATCCCATACTTCCTTAAAAGTAAATCTTTCCAGGGACATTATACTGTTGTTCTGAAGAGGATACGTTGGAGTCGTATAATCAGCGCCATTCGATTGTGAATTAGAAAAAGTTGTTTTAAGATGTTCGGCGAAGTGTTGGACTTTCTCAGAGTTACTTTTTAACCATATTCCGTTACAATTGCGTAGTGGAGCTTTCTGATCAATTGGTCTGTTAGTTTGTTGTTTGGTAGTTTTCCAAAGAGAATAGTTAGTTTTACTATCATAGGTAAGATTGGATATAGTTTTATAAAAACATTCTTCATTATATTTTTTAATTATTCTGTTTAATTTCTTCGACGCATTGTTGAAAATTCTCTTGTCTGCCGGAGAACGTGATATTTGCCACCTTTTGCGGAGTTTCCGTTTGGATTTTATTAGATTTATTATGTAGGAGGGATAAGTTCGTGTATTTGTTTGGAAGTTTGATGGTGGAGTACTTTTCCAAGCAGCTTGTTGGATGTTATTAGAAAATTTGAGCACTTCATCTTCGATTTCATCGATGTTTGTAATTTCAGAAATCATTGTCGAATTTCTAACTAAAAATTTGAAGTAATTCCAGTCTGTTTTCTTGTTTGTCAGGGGGAGATTGTAGTTTTGGTTTATGCACTTTTGTAAGTTAAATATATTGGTGTATGATCGGAGCTGAGTTCATAACCATCTTCTATTGCTAATTTGAAGAAGGCAATCTTTCTAGTAATAAAAAAGTCAATTAAGTCAGGACATTTTAAAGCATCAGTTGGCCAGTATGTCGGGTTACCGGTGGAAATTGATTTGCATCCTGTTTGCTTGAGAGCTCTTAACAATTCTTTACCTTTGGGAGTCGTTAGTCTGGATCCCCAGTGTGTGTTTTTTGCATTAAAATCACCGCCCATTATAAAACGATATTTGTGTTTCTCAATTATTTCCCTGTATCTTTCACACTTTATATTGTGTCTAGGTGGACTATAAACAGATGTTACTGATAATGGCATATTGTTTTCCATTAACGTAATTGTTGTGCATTGGAAATCGTCCGAACTATACGTGCTTTCTAGGTAATGATTTATCGATTTTTTAACTATGATTGCGCTTCCTCCTCTTGCATTATTGCTGGGATGTATAGTACTATATATATTGTAGTTTTTGTAATTTAAATAAGATTCTTTGACAAAATGAGTCTCACTCACCAGGCAGACATCGATATTTTTATATTCCAAAATATTTAGGAGTTCGTCTTTATGCCGCAGGTTTTGCGCCATTTAATTTACACATGTGGGTTTGGCTGTTTCGTTGTTGTTGCTATGGCCAAACAAAGCGAGTCATGTTCACAAAAAGAATAACAAACACACATAAAAAGCAGAAAGACATTTTCCAAAAATGAAATTTGTGGTGCGAGAACAAAAACAATTTGCTTTTTTCGACCGTCGTTTGACGGGCTTTTCAACTAGTATTCTATGATTTGTGCTAGTTTTATAGGTAAGCGTTTTTCAAAATAAAACCTCCAGCTTTTCTTCAACATCTTCGATAAAATTTTTCTATGCAGCTAAAAATATATATTTATTTATATCAAAATATTCATTCATTTCGGGGGGGGGGGTTTATCCCCCTCATCCCCCCCCCCGGAATACGGCCTTGTCACCGACTAAATATCGAAAAGTGATGTAGCGTATCTTTTGTAAACGTCCCAGAAAATGTCAAGCAAATTATAAGCCTAAAAGGGCGGCATCTCTTCCGTCCAAATATCACAAAATCAGGTATCAACTATTAATATCGTAACCTCTCCCCAGTCCTTTGTAAATTTCAAGTAACTCGGTAAAAGTTTAATTGTTTCTCTGTATGTACTTAAGAGAAGCGGATGTCTCCCTATGCGCTTTTATTTTTATTAAAAAATCAGGAACCTGATATAAATTTCATAACCCCACCCATTTGTTCCGTAAAATTTCAGACGGGGGAGTTTAGTTTTGTTTGTACTTTCAAACAAAAAAATTTGGGCAAAGGGGTGGTCACCCTCCCCGATCAAATATCGAAAAATCGAAAAAATGAAAATTTCAAGCAAATCGCATAATTTTGTTCCAAGTTTCAAAAAGTAGGGCAAGGGGGAGGTCCCCCTCCCCATCCACATATGAAATCATCGGGTACCCCATATTAATTCCATAACCTCACCACATGTTCTCTGTAAATCTCAGATACTTTAAAGAATTTTAGTTTGTTTCACTGTACTTAAAAAAAAAAAAAGTCGAACAAAGGGGAGGCCCCCCTCCGCCAACAAATATCGAAATAAAAAGTAGCGGATCTTTGTCTAGATGCCAACTCCAATCTTCAATGAAAATTTCAAGCAAATCGGTCAACTTTGGTCCAATTTTCAAAAAGTCTGACGAAGGGGAGGTCCCCCTCCGCGACCAGGTGTCAAAAAATGAGTTACCCTATTTTCACCACATGAACGCCCCCTACGATCTCTGAAAGTTTCAAGTAAATCGGTTCAGCCGTTTCGGAGCCAACTCGGAACATACAAACAAACAAACAAACAAATAAACAAACATAGATTGAATTTTATTTCTGTAGATAATTTTGTCAAAATGTTATTTCTATAGAAAATTTATGAAGCATTTCATAGTTGGAGAGGAATATTTGGCAAAATCTTCCAAACATGAACAATTCTACCAATCTACCAAACAGTAAAAAATCTGCCATTTTAGTTAGACTTGTGTTAATAATTGTATATAGACCCCATATAAAGCGACCCCCATATTTCAATTCTGGCTCTATAATTTCCTATATACACCGGTCAATAATTGAATATATATGTATTTAATCGACCTTTCTTTTGTCTACTATATATCCCGTATCGACTAACTTCCAATTTAGAAGATGATGTTAAGAAGTTTTAAGATGCCTTGCCACCGGCCGCAACCGAAGTAATTTAATTGTGGATAACAGTATTTCGTAGAAGTATCAACGCGATCCATGGTGGAGGGTACATAAGGTTCGGCCTGCCCGAACTTACGGCCGTATGTACTTATTTTTGTTTTAATTTCTTCATTCATAAGGATCCAAAAAACGGAGTTCTTCCGTTCTATAACAAGCCCCAGTAAAATTCTTTGAAGATAATCCAAGTTTGCACTACTAACGGATCACACCCCCATCCGAGAGTGCATTATATCAATTTGTAACACTTTGTTTCAGCTATATGATACAATCAGGGATATAAGCTTTTTCGTACCAATTCTTAATTGTGTATGTGATTTTTTCTCATTTTCACAATTTCAGAGTGATGTCCAAGAACACCAAGGCTTCCAATGAATTTAGGTCACTGCAGTTCCATAAACCAACGAACACCAAGTGGAGCCATCAAACATCTTTCACCATTTAACTGTTAAGCCGATGACACTTGGGTCATTGTTGAATTTGTAGCTTGGAAAAAATATATTCAACACTTTTTTATTATTGTTCTGGTGGTTAGAGACTATTCCGATAGCAGCAGCAGTCGATTTGCAACATATCCGCAAATATGTTGACGCATTTTTTCTACTGATCCGTCTTACTTTTCAATTTGCACCGACTGTTGGTACTTTGGTTTGTCGTTCGGTAAACTTTAAACAAAGCAAAAGCAGAATCCATGCCTAGTTATTTCTTCCTCATCGTTGCCATCATTTACCTTTGGCAAACTGTTTTTTTTTTTTTTTTTTTTTGACGCATCACTTAACTGATTGGTCCATCAGTCTACATCCATTGAGTTTGTCATACTGGGCAAAGACGTTAAGCCTTTTTGGCTGAACAATCATGAGTGCGTTTCATCATCAAATGCCAGACTGATAGTACCCGGTTGGCGTGTGAAGAAAAGAAATATTTCCAAACCTAGACCTACACAGCACACAAACAAAAAAAATCCCAATTATATACTGCCGTAAGTTCGGCCAGGCCGAATTTTATGTACCCTCCAAAATGGATTACGTGGAAACTTCTACGAAAGTCTGCCATCCACAATCGAATTAATTGGGTTGTGGTATCTTAAAACTTATTAACATCGTTTTCTAAATTGTGAGTTAGTATATACGTGGTATATATTAGTCAAAACAAGTAAGGAAAGTCTAAAGTCGGGCGGGGCCGACTATATTATACCCTGCACCACTTTGTAGATCTAAATTTTCGATACATACATTTAAAGATCACTCGATCTGGACAGAATTTGATAGACTTCTACAAAATCTATAGACTTAAAATTTAAGTCGGCTAATGCACTAGGGTGGAACACAATGTTAGTAAAAAACAAGTAAGGAAAGTCTAAAGTCGGGCGGGGCCAACTATATTATACCTTGCACCACTTTGTAGATCTAAATTTTCGATAGCATATCACATCCGTCAAATGTGTTGGGGCCTAGGTTTGTCCCCAATACATACAATTAAATATCACTCGATCTGGACAGAATTTTATAGACTTCTACAAAATCTTTAGACTCAAAATTTAAGTCGGCTATGATGGAACACAATATTAGTAAACAAATATGGGAAACATTTAAATCTGAAGCAATTTTAAGGAAACTTCGCAAAAGTTTATTTATGATTTATCGCTCGATATATATGTATTAGAAGTTTGGGAAAATTAGAGTAATTTTTACAACTTTTCGACTAAGCAGTGGCGATTTTACAACGAAAATGTTGGTATTTTGACCATTTTTGTCGAAATCAGAAAAACATATATATGGGAGCTAAATCTAAATCTGAACCGATTTCAACCAAATTTGGCACGCATAGTTACAATACTAATTCTACTCCCTGTGCAAAATTTCAACTAAATCGGAGTTAAAAATTGGCCTCTGTGGGCAAATATGGGAGCTATATCTAAATCTGAAGCGATTTGGCTGATATTTTGCAAGTTTCTCGAGACCCATAAAATATTCGGATGTACGGAATTTGAGGAAGATCGGTTGATATACACGCCAATTATGAACAGATCGGTGAAAAATATATATGGCAGCTATATCTAAATTTGAACCGATTTTTTCCAAAATCAATAGGGATCGTCTTTGAGCCGAAACAGGACCCTATACCAAATTTTAGGACAATCGGACTAAAACTGCGAGCTGTACTTTGCACACAAAAATACATCAACAGATAGACAGACAGACGGACAGACAGACAGACAGACAGACAGACATCGCTAAATCGACTCAGAATTTAATTCTAAGCCGATCCGTATACTAAACGGTTGGTCTATGATTACTCCTTCTTGGCGTTACATACAAATGCACAAACTTATTATACCCTGTACCACAGTAGTGGTGAAGGGTATAAATATGGGAAACGTTTAAATCTGTAGCAATTTTAAGGAAACTTCGAAAAAGTTTATTTATGATTTATCGCTCGATATATATGTATTAGAAGTTTAGGAAAATTAGAGTCATTTTTACAACTTTTCGTCTAAGCAGTGGCGATTTTGCAAGGAAAATTTTGGTATTTTGACCATTTTTGTCGAAGTCGGAAAAACATATATATGGGAGCTATATCGAAATCTAAACCGATTTGAACCAAATTTGGCACGCATAGCTACAATACTAATTCTACTCCCTGTGCAAAATTTCAACTAAATCGGAGCACAAAATTGGCTTCTGTGGTCATATGAGTGTAAATCGGGCGAAAGCTATATATGGGATCTATATCTAAATCTGAACCGATTTCAACCAAATTTGGCACGCATAGCTACAATGCTAATTCTACACCCTGTGCAAAATTTCAACTAAATCGGAGTTAAAAATTGGCCTCTGTGGTCATATGAGTGTAAATCGGGCGAAAGCTATATATGGGAGTTATATCTAAATCTGAACCGATTTCAACCAAATTTGGCACACATAGCTACAATGATAATTCTACTCGCTGTGCAAAATTTCAACTAAATCGGAGCAAAAAATTGGCCTCTGTGGTCATATATGAGTAAATCGGCCGAAAGCTATATATGGGAGCTATATCTAAATCTTAACCGAGTTCAACCAAATTTGGCACACTTGACTACACTACAAATTCTACTCTTAGTGCAAAATTTCAACCAAATTGGGGTAAAAATCTGGCTTCTGGGACCGTATCGTATCGTCACGAAATGAGTAAATCAAAACATTTTTAGTGAAGATAGAATAATTTGCTTTAGCAACGACGAAACTTTGTATGAGACACGAAGTAACTATCAAACAAAAGACAAACACAATCGTCGATCAGTTGATTGGCAGAAGTCAATGAATGCAGGCTGTGAGCGGGTCTGTGCTTTTTATCGTATGTGCCAACATTAAACAAAATAGGAATGGTGTGTATGTGTGTGTAACAGGGATGGAAAATACAATTTTTAAGAAAGTACAAAAAAGGTATTTTTTGAGCGGAAAGGTACTTTTTACTAAATTTCAACAAAAATTTCACTGGAAAATTATTGTCAAGAGACTAAATTTTAAAAAAAATAAAATTTTGACAAAATTTTCTATAGAAATAAAATTTTGCAAAAAAATCTGTAGAAAAAAATGTTGCAAAATTTTTTCTATAGAAATAAAATTTTGCAAAAAATTCCTATAGAAATAAAATTTGTACAAAATTTTCAATTGAAATAAAATTTAGACAAAATTTTCTATAAAAATAAAATTTTGCAAAAATTCTATATAGAAATAAAATTTTGACAACATTTTCTACCGAAATAAAAAATCGATAATATAGAATCGCATTCTTTTTTCGACTAAAACATTCTTGAAGTTCAATAAAATCCTGTTTTTGACTATGTCTTTTACAAAATCGAGATTTTCTTCCCACATGAACATGTCTGTTTTGCCATATTTGTAAAAGACTATTAGCAAATAAGGTTGATAAAGACTTTCTTAAAATATTAAAATATTTTGTCAAAGCTATTGTACCATAAATCTGATATCGACTCACAAATGTCTACACAAAAGGTACTAAATCATTCGCGGGGGTACTACGGTACTGACCGGGGTGAAAAAGTATTGAAAAAAGTACTATAGTACTGCATTTTCCATCCCTGGTGTGTAACATACTCTTATAGTTATATATAGAAAACGAAATAACTTCATCTACACAGAAATGGAAATTATAACACGAATGGATTTGGAATTCCGATTACATTCGAATACTTCAAAACATTGTTGAGTGCTTGCTTTACTGGGTTCTATTTGTTTTGGTTCACAATGTGCAAAGTTTCTATTTCACTCGTTTGAGAAATGGACACTGAAGTTACTACTCGAATTGTGTGGCGTGAGCTTGAAGTATTCGCTTGTGTATTCGTAGCAGAGGTTTGATCTATTCTGAGCCAAAACACATACTTGTGCCAAATTTGAAGTCGATTGGACTAAAACTGCGACCTAGACTATGATTACTAAAATGTGTTCACGGACAGACGGACATCGCTATATCGACTCAAGAGCCCACCCTGAGCATTTTTGCCAAAGACACCATGTGTCTATCTCGACTCCTTCTGGGTGTTGCAAGCATATGCACTAACTTATAATACCCTGTTCCACAGTGTGGCGCAGGGTATAAAAAGGTATGTATAGGTAAGTCTACAAATAATTACGAATCCATATGGACTTTTGCACGGTACGTAGAGAGCTAGAATTGAACAAGTATATACGGCCGTAAGTTCGGCCAGGCCGAATCTTATGTACCCTCCACCATGGATTGCGTAGGAACTTCTACTAAAGGCTGTCATCCACAATCGAATAACTTGGGTTGCGATAACACTTGCCGATGGCAAGATATCGTAAAACTTTTTAACACTGTCTTCTAAATTGTAAGTTAGTCCATAAGGGGTATATATTAAACAAAAAAAGGCCGATTAAATACGTATATAATTCAGTTTGACAATTCAGTTTGACAAGATTTTCTATAGAAATAAAATTTTGACAAAATTTTCTATAGAAATAAAAACTTGACAAAATTTTCTATAGAAATAAAATGTTGACAAAATTTTCTATAGAAATAAAATGTTGACAAAATGTCCTATAGAAATAAAATGTTGACAAAATTGTCTATAGAAATAAAATGTTGACAAAATTTTCTACAGAAATAAATTTTTTACAAAATTTTCTATAGAAATAAAATGTTGACAAAATTTTCTATGGAAATAAAATGTTGACAAACATTGCTATAGAAATAAACTTTTTACAAAACTTTCTATAGAAATGAAATTTTGACAAAACTTTCTATAGTAATAAAATTTGACAATTTTGACATGGCTGTTAGAGGCCATATACTAACGAAATGTACCAAATTTCAACCGCATCGGATGACTTTTGCTCCTCCAAGAGGCTCCGGAGGTCAAATCTGGGGATCGGTTTATATGGGAGCTATATATAATTATGGACCGATATGGACCAATTTTTGCATGGTTGTTAGAGACCATATACTAACACCACGTACTAAATTTCAATTGGATCGGATGAATTTTGCTCATCCAAGAGGCTCCAGGGTTCAAATCTGGGGATCGGTTTATATGGGAGCTATATATATTTATGGACCGATATGGACCAATTTTTGCATGGTTGTTAGAGACCGTATACTAACATGAGGTACCAAATTTCAACCGGATCGGATGAATTTTGCCCCTCCAAGAGGCTCCGGAGGTCAAATCTGGGGATCGGTTTATATGGGGGCTATATATAATTATGGACCGATATGGACCAATTTTTGCATGGTTGTTAGAGACCGTATACTTAGACCACGTACCAAATTTCAACCGGATCGGATGAATTTTGCTGCTCCGGAAGGCTCCGCAAGCCAAATTTGGGGATCGGTTTATATGGGGGCTATACGTAAACGTGGGCCGATATGGCCCATTTTCAATACCATCCGACCTACACCAATAACAACTACTTGTGCCAAGTTTCAAGTCGATAGCTAGTTTCGTTCGGAAGTTAGCGTGATTTCCACAGACGGACGGACAGCCGGACAGACGGACGGACGGACGGACATGCTTAGATCGACTCAGAATTTCACCACGACCCAGAATATATATACTTTATGGGGTCTTAGAGCAATATTTCGATGTGTTACAAACGGAATGACAAAGTTAATATACCCCCATCCTATGGTGGAGGGTATAAAAAGGGGGTCGTTTATATGCGGGCTATATACAATTATGAACTTGATATGGACCATTTTTTGTGAGATTAGGGATCGATTTATCTGAGGGCTATATATAACTATAGATCGATATGGACCTAGTTAGACATGGTTGTTAACGGCCATATACTAGCACAATGTACCAAATTTCAACTGACTCGGATGAAATTTGCTCCTCCAAGTGGCTCCAAAACCAAATCTCGGGATCGGTTTATATGATTATGGACTGATATAGACCACTTTTGGCATGGTTGTTAAATATCGTATACTACCACCACGTACTAAATTTCAACCAAATCGGATGAATTTTGCTTTTCCAAAAGGCACCGGAGGTAAAATCTGGGGATAGGTTTATATGGAGGCTATATATAATTATGGACCAATTTCGACCAATTTTTGCATTGGTATTTGAGGCCATATATTAACGCCACGTACAAAATTCCAACTGAATCAGAAGAATTTTGGTTTTCCAAGAGGTCAAATCTGGTGATCGGTTTATATGGGGGTTATATATAAATATGGACCGATGTGGACCAATTTTTGCATGGTCATTAGAGACCATATACTAACACCATGTACCAAATTTTAGCCGGGTCGGATGAAATTTGCTTCTCTTAGAGGCTCCGCAAGCCAAATTGGGGGATCGGTTTATATGGGAGCTATATATGATTATTGACCGATATGGACCTATTTTTGCATAGTTGCTAGAGACCATATTCTAACACCATGTACCAAATTTCAGGCGCATAGGATGAAATTTGCTTCTCTTAGAGGCTCCGCAGGGCAAATCGGGGGATCGGTTTATACGGGGGCTATATATAATTATGGATCGATGTGGACCAATTTTTGCGTGTATGTTAAAGACCATATACTAGTACTATGTACCAAATTTCAGCCGGATCGGATAAAATTTGCCTCTCTTAGAGGCTCCGCAAGCCAAATTTGGGGATCGGTTTATATGGGGGCTATACGTAAAAGTGGACCGATATGGCACATTTGCAATACCATCCGACCTACATCAATAACAACTACTTGTGCCAAGTTTCAAGTCGTTAGCTTGTTTCGTTCGGAAGTTAGCGTGATTTCAATAGACGGACGGACGGACATGCTCAGATCGATATAGTTTATGGGGTCTTAGAGCAATATTTTCATGTGTTACAAACGGAATGACAAAGTTAATATACCCCCATCCTATGGTGGAGGATATAAAGAAATTTTGTCAAATGTTTATTTCTATGGAAAATGTTGTCAATTTTTTATACCCTCCATCATAGGATGGGGGTATATTAACTTTGTCATTCCGTTTGTAACACATCGAAATATTGCTCTAAGACCCCATAAAGTATATATATTCTGGGTCGTGGTGAAATTCTGAGTCGATCTAAGCATGTCCGTCCGTACGTCCGTCTGTTGAAATCACGCTAATTTCCGAACGAAACAAGCTATCGACTTGAAACTCATCGATAACAACGCAAGTAGTTGTTATCGATGTAGGTCGGATGGTACTGAAAATGGGCCATATCGGTCCACTTTTACGTATAGCCCCCATATAAAGGGACCCTCAGATTTGGCTTGTGGAGCCTCTAACAGAAGCATCTTTCATCCGATCCGGCTGAAATTTGGTACATGGTGTTGGTATATGGTATCTAACAACCATGCAGAAATTGGTCCACATCAGTCTATAATTATATATAGCCCCCATATAAACCGAACCCCAGATTTGGCTTGCGGAGCCTTAACGAGAAGCAAATTTCATCCGATCCGGCTGAAATTTGGTACATGGTGTTGGTATATGGTCTCTAACAACCATACAAAAATTGGTCCACATCGGTCCATAATTATATATAGCCCCCATATAAACCGATCCCCAGATTTGGCTTGCGGAGCCTAAAAGAGAAGCAAATTTCATCCGATCCGGCTGAAATTTGGTACGTGGTGTTGGTATATGGTCTCTAACAACCATGCAAAAATTGGTCCATAGCGGTCCTCAATTATATATAGCCCCCATATAAACCGATCCCCAGATTTGGCTTGTGGAGCCTCTAAGAGAAGCATATTTCATCCGATCCGGCTGAAATTTGGTACATGGTGTTGGTATATGGTCTCTAACAACCATGCAAAAATTGGTCCATATCGGTCCTTAATTATATATAGCCCCCATATAAACCGATCCCCAGATTTGGCTTGTGGAGCCTCTAAGAGAAGCATATTTCATCCGATCCGGCTGAAATTTGGTACATGATGTTGGTATATGGTCTCTAATAACCATGCAAAAATTGGTCCATATCGGTCCTTAATTATATATAGCCCCCATATAAACCGATCCCCAGATTTGGCTTGCGGAGCCTCAAAGAGAAGAAAATTTCATCCGATCCGGCTGAAATTTGGTACAGGATGTTGGTATATGGTCTCTAACAATCATGCAAAAATTGGTCCACATCGGTCCATAATTATATATAACCCCCATATAAACCGATCCCCAGATTTGGCTCACGGAGCCTCTAAGAGAAGCATATTTCATCCGATCCGGCTGAAATTTGGTACAGGATGTTGGTATATGGTCTCTAACAATCATGCAAAAATTGGTCCACATCGGTCCATAATTATATATAACCCCTATATAAACCGATCCCCAGATTTGGCTCACGGAGCCTCTAAGAGAAGCATATTTCATCCGATCCGGCTGAAATTTGGTACAGGATGTTGGTATATGGTCTCTAACAATCATGCAAAAATTGGTCCACATCGGTCCATAATTATATATAGCCCCCATATAAAACGTTCTCCAGATTTGACCCCCGGAGCCTCTTGGAGGAGCAAAATTCATCCGATCCGGTTAAAATTAGGAACGTGGTGTTAGTATATGGTCGCTAACAACCATACCAAAATTGGTCCAATCACACAAAAATTCGTCCATATCGGTTCATAATCATGGTTGCCACTAGAGCCAAAATAATCTACCAAAATTTTGTTTCTATAGAAAATTTTGTCAAAATGTTATTTCTATAGAAAATTTTGTCAAAATTTTATTTCTAGAGAAAATTTTGTTAAAATTTTATTCGGTTCATAATAAAATTTTCATCATTTTCAAAATTTTATTTCTATAGAAAATTTTGTCAAAATTTTATTTCTATAGAAAATTTTGTCAAAATTTTATTTCTATAGAAAATTTTGTTCAAATTTTGTTCGGTTCATAATCATGGTTGCCACTCGAGCCACAAATAATCTACCAAGATTTTATTTCTATAGACAATTTTGTCAAAAGTTTATTTCTATAGAAAATTTTGTTAAAATTTTATTTCTGTAGAAAATTTTGTCAAAATTTTATGTCTACTTTGTCAAACTGAATTATATACGTATTGGATCGATCTTTTTTGATTTAATATATACCACGTATGGACTTACATACAATTTAGAAGATGGTGTTAGGAGGTTTTAAGATACCTTGCCATCGGCAAGCGTTACCGCAACTTAAGTAATTCGATTGTGGATGGCAGTGTTTAGAAGAAGTTTCTACGCAATCCATGATGGAGGGTACATAAGCTTCGGCCTGGCCGAACTTACGGCCGTATATACTTGTTTTTTATTGAAAATCGTGATTGTTCCTATATTCCATACACCAATTACAACGGGAAATCTGTGAAGTGGTCAAACAATGATGAATTCAAAAATGCACCCTTCAATTTAACAAAAGAATAAAGAAGTTAACGCCAAATTGTTTTCACCTAAATAGAATAGACATTGGACAACGCTCTGGCCTCAATGGAGTGATCCAGTTGGAAGCTTGCATTTTTACTACAGGCACATTGCGAATCAATTCAGAACGAAATACAAAAATCCCTGAATAAATTCTGATCAGAATGTTGGCTATGTTTTAGCATTATGCCTGCCTCACATGGCAATGTGGGCCAGCATTATACAGTCTTCTGCAAGTCAAAGCAGCCATGACCAATGCCAATATTGCCGGCTTATGGATCCCACGATGGAGGTCTCAAAAAGAATCTCTGTTTCCATGACTACCACCACCACCTTCGATAGGAATTTATGAAGTGTAGAATTAAAAATAATGTTATGGATTCAACTGAAATTCCACATCGTACAATAATTTTCTGTATTATTAGCGGTAGTGATTTGGATGGGGCCAGACTTCTCAGACGACAATGAATAAAATGCAAGCATTGCCAATCAGGTTTCAGCTTCATGGCTTATGCCGTCATTCCAAGACGAACGAAGCCAGTTGATGTTTGCTCTCCAAAAACGTAACGTTTGAGTGAGTCATTTTCGATAAATTTATGATTATTGTTGATGGATAAATAAATAGCTTAACTCTATGGTCATAATGCCTTAAGTGTTAATAATTGTTGTTGTAAATTATTATTAAGTCTTGTTGTTTTCGTTTTTGTTTTAGGGGTTTTGTTGTTTCATTTAACAAAATCTTGGGGATATTTAATGGCTGTAATATTTAAATTTGATTGTTCAAGATTTTAATGGAAAACGGACGTACCATTAACTTTGTAAAAATGTCACAAAAAAAAAACTATGATGACTCTATACGAAATAGTAGATGGCCAGTTAAGCTAGTGGGAAAAAGTTTACCCACAATCTCTTAAGTGACTCAATTAAATTGAATTCCACTCAATGATCCAAGAGATATTTACATACCCTTCACCGCAGAAAAGGAATTATACTATACTCTTCCATTCCATTTAAAGAGCATCGTAATATTGGCCTCATACCCCAGTACACTCGTATATGCCCTACGGAATATTGACAAAAAATAACAAAATTTTCTATAGAAAATTTGACAAAATTTTCCATAGAAATAAAATTTTGAAAAAATTTTCTATAGTAGTAAAATTTTGATAAAATTTTCTATAGTAGTAAAATTTTGATAAAATTTTCTATAGATAGATTTTGGCAAAATTTTCTATAGAAAAAAATTTAATGAATATTTTCTATAGAAATACAATTTTGATAAAATTTTCTATGGAAATAACATTTTGACAAAATTTTCTATAGAAATAACATTTGACAAAATTTGCTATAGAAATAAAATATTGACTACATTTTCTATAGATATAAAATAAAAAAATTTCTATAGAAAAAGTTTAATGAACATTTTCTATAGAAATAAAATTTTGATAAAATTTTCGAAGGAAATAACGTTTTAACAAAATTTTTTATAGAAATAAAATGTTGGCGAACTTTTTATACCCTGCGCCACACTGTGGAACAGGGTATTATAAGTTAGGGCATATGTTTGTAACACCCAGAAGGAGACGAGATAGACACATGGTGTCTTTGGCAATAATGCTCAGAGTTGGTCCCTGATTTTCGAAGAAATAGGTTCAGATTTAGATGTATCTCCCATATATATCTTTCGCCCGATTAGCACTTATATGGCCCCAGAAGCCAGAGTTTAACCTTGATTTACTTGAAGTTTAGCAGAAACATAACACTTGGTCGCAGGGAGCCACCGTGGTGCAATGGTTAGCATGCCCGCCTTGCATACACAAGGTCGTGGGTTCGATTCCTGCTTCGATCGAACACCAAAAAGTTTTTCAGCGGTGGATTATCCCACCTCAGTAATGCTGGTGACATTTCTGAGGGTTTCAGAACTTCTCAAAGTGGTTTCACTGCAATGTGGAACGCCGTTCGGACTCGGCTATAAAAAGGAGGTCCCTTGTCATTGAGCTTAACATGGAATCGGGCAGCACTCAGTGATAAGAGAGAAGTTCACCAATGTGGTATCACAATGGACTGAATAGTCTAAGTGAGCCTGATACATCGGGCTGCCACCTAACCTAACCTAACACTTGGTCGCATAGTGTCACAAGTGTGCAAAATTTGATTGAAATCGGTTCAGATTTAGATATAGATCCCATATATATCTTTCGCCTGATATGGCCCCAGAAGCCAGAGTTTTAACCTAATTTGCTTGACATTTTGCACTAGGAGTACAATTAGTAGTGTAATCAAGTGTACAAAATTTGAAATCGGTTCAGATTGAGATATAGCTCTCATATATATGTTTGCGCCGATATGGACTTATATGGCCCCATAAGCCAGAGTTGTAGCTCCCATATATATCTTTCGCCTGATATGGACTTATATGGCCCCAGAAGGGAGCCACCGTGGTGCAATGGTTAGCATGCCCGCCTTGCATACACAAGGTCGTGGGTTCGATTCCTGCTACGACCGAACACCACAAAGTTTTTCAGCGGTGGATTATCCCACCTCAGTAATGCTGGTGACATTTCTGAGGGTTTCAAAGCTTCTCTAAGTGGTTTCACTGGAATGTGGAACGCCGTTCGGACTCAGCTATAAAAAGGAGGTCCCTTGTCATTGAGCTTAACATGGAATCGGGCAGCACTCAATGATAAGAGAGAAGTTCACCACTGTGGTATCACAATGGACTGAATAGTCTAAGTGAGCTTGATACATCGGGCTGCCACATAACCTAACCTAACCTATGGCCCCAGAAGCCAGAGTTTTACCCCAATTTGGTTGAAATTTTGCACTAGGAGTACAATTAGTAGTGTAGTCAAGTGTGCAAAATTTGAGTGAAATCGGTTCAGATTGAGATATAGCTTCCTTCGCCCGATTTACACTCATATGACCACAGTGGCCAATCTTTTACTCCGATTTACTTGAAATTTTGTGCAGGGACATTCCAACTGTCTGTACCAAATTTGGTTGCAATCGGTTCAGATTTAGATATAGCTCCCATATATATCTTTTTCTGATTTCGACAAAAATTGCCAAAATATCAACATTTTCCTTGTAAAAATTACTAATTTTCCTAAACTTCTAATACATATATATAGAGCGATAAATCATAAATAAACTTTGGCGAAGTTTCCTTAAAATAGCTTCAGATTTAAATGTGTCCCATATTCATATATCTTCCACCATATTATGGGGGTATATTAACTTTGTCATTCCTTTTGTAACACATCGAAATATTGCTCTACGACCCCATAAAGAATATATATTCTGGGTCGTGGTAAAATTCTGAGTCGATCTAAGCATGGCCGTCCGTCCGTCCATCTGTTTAAATCACGCTAACTTCCGAACGAAACAAGCTACCGACTTGAATCTTGGCACAAGTAGTTGTTATTGATGTAAGTCGGATGGTATTGCAAATGGGCCATATCGGTCGACTTTTACTTATAGCCCCCATATAAACGGACCCTCAGATTTGCCTTGCGAAGCCTCTAAGAGAAGCATATTTCATCCGATCCGGCTGAAATTTGGTACTTGGTGTCGGTATATAGTCTCTAATAACCACGTACAAATTGGTCCACATCGGTCCATAATTATATATAGCCCCCATATAAACCGATTCCCAGATTTGGCTTGCGGAGCCTCAAAGGGAAGCAAATTTCATCCGATCCTGCTGAAATTTGGTACATGGTTTTGGTATACGGTCTCTAACAACCATGCAAAAATTGGTCCAAATCGGTCTATAATTATATATAGCCCCGATATAAACCAATCCCCAGATTTGGTTTGCGGAGCCTGAAGAGAAGTAAATTTCATCCGATCCGGTTGAAATTTGGAACATGGTGTTATTATATGGTTCTAGCAACCGTGCCAGAATTGGTCCATATCGGTCCATAATTACATATAGCCTCCATATAAACCGTTCTCCAGATTTGACCTCCGGAGCCTCTTGGAGGAGCAAAATTCGTCCGATCCGGTTCAAATTTGGAACGTGGTGTTAGTATATGCACCTTCAAAAAAATCGCTTCTTTAACATATGTTCCAAACTTATTTTGCAGGGAGCACATATATTATTGGATACTGCCGAAATATTAATATGTTAGTTTTATGTGAACATATTATATGTTTGGAAGCATTTTGAGCCCAAAAATATTATATGCTTGGAAGAATTTTTCGCAAAGACGATTGTGCTCATTCCCTAACATACTCGTAATTTTCAATTCTACGAAATATTTTAGTTCTTGGCACCTTTTTCTGCAATACAAATAATGTTGAAGAAATTATTCACTTTTATAAATTTTTTAAATTTTACCTTTCGCCTGCACGGAGAATCGAACCGAGGACCATACAGTTTGTAAGCCAACACACTATCCACTGGGCTACGTAGCTGTTATATTCACCAGTGGATAGTTATCGTTATAAGTTACATTCATATAGCATATTTTGCAGTGCCCACGAGCCCATGCAAACATAACATTATTTAACAGAAACATACATTTGTTTGCCACGTTGAGCAGTGGTTAGCATGTCTGCCTTGCATGCAAAGGATCGTGGGTTCAATCCCTACTCCGACCAAACACTTTTTTTTAATTTACACATTTATATTAATACTATATTAAATTTTTATAATGAAACTTCGAAATGTGGGTTATTAAATATTTATAGTCAGTAACAGTGCTTGATATAAACGAAATTGACTGATTTTTGGATAAAATAACTTTTTTATTGCAAAAATAAAAATTTGCTAACAAAAAACTGTTTTTGGTACAAAACTTTTAAATTTGGAAGGAATTCAAAAACTCTAACAAAAGAAGAACGTGGAGTCGAGTATGAACATACATAAATAATTTTATAATATATAAATTAATTTATTTAGGCATAAACAGTTTTTTAGTAGCATTTAACACCATCGCTCTACAACGCCTTTTATTTTTATACCCTCCACCATAGGATGGGGGTATATTAACTTTGTCATTCCGTTTGTAACACATCGAAATATTGCTCTAAGACCCCATAAAGTATATATATTCTGGGTCGTGGTGAAATTCTGAGTCGATCTAAGCATGTCCGTCCGTCCGTCCGTCCGTCTGTTGAAATCACGCTAACTTCCGAACGAAACAAGCTATCAACTTGAAACTTGGCACAAGTCGTTGTTATCGATGTAGGTCGGATGGTATTGAAAATGGGCCATATCGGTCCACTTTTACGTATAGCCCCCATATAAAGGGACCCTTAGATTTGGCTTGTGGAGCCTCTAACAGAAGCATATTTCATCCGAGCCGGCTGAAATTTGGTACATGGTGTTGGTATATGGTCTCTAACAACCATGCAAAAATTGGTCCACATCGGTTCATAATTATATATAGCCCCCATATAAACCGATCCCCAGATTTGGCTTGCGGAGCCTAAAAGAGAAGAAAATTTCATCCGATCCGGCTGAAATTTGGTACATGGTGTTAGTATATGGTCTCTAACAACCATGCAAAAATTGGTCCACATCGGTCCATAATTATATATAGACCCCATATAAACCGATCTCCAGATTTGGCTTGCGAAGCTTCAAAGAGAAGCAAATTGCATCCGATCCGGCTGAAATTTGGTATATGGTGTTGGTATATGGTCTCTAACAACCGTGCAAAAATTGGTCTACATCGGACCATAATTATATATAGCGCCCATATAAACCGATCCCCAGATTTGGGTTCCGGAGCCTCAAAGAGAAGCAAATTTCATCCGATCCGCCTGAAATTTGGTACATGATATTGGTATATGGTCTCTAACAACCATGCAAAAATTGGTCCATATCGGTCCATAATTATATATAGCCCCCATATAAACCGATCCCCAGATTTGGCTTGCGGAGCCTAAAAGAGAAGAAAATTTCATCCGAACCGGCTGAAATTTGGTACATGGTGTTAGTATATGGTCTCTAACAACCATGCAAAAATTGGTCCACATCGGTCCATAATTATATATAGACCCCATATAAACCGATCTCCAGATTTGGCTTGCGAAGCTTCAAAGAGAAGCAAATTGCATCCGATCCGGCTGAAATTTGGTACATGATGTTGGTATATGGTATCTAACAACCATGCAAAAATTGGTCCATATCGGTCCATAATTATATATAGCCCCCATATAAACCGATCCCCAGATTTGGGTTGTGGAGCCTCTAAGAGAAGCATATTTCATCCGATCCGGCTGAAATTTGGTACATGTTGTTGGTATATGGTCTCTAACAACCATGCATAAATTGGTCCATATCGGTTCATAATTATATATAGCCCCCATATAAACCGATCCCCAGATTTGGCTTGCGGAGCCTAAAAGAGAAGAAAATTTCATCCGATCCGGCTGAAATTTGGTACATGGTGTTAGTATATGGTCTCTAACAACCATGCAAAAATTGGTCCACATCGGTCCATAATTATATATAGACCCCATATAAACCGATCTCCAGATTTGGCTTGCGAAGCTTCAAAGAGAAGCAAATTGCATCCGATCCGGCTGAAATTTGGTATATGGTGTTGGTATATGGTCTCTAACAACCGTGCAAAAATTGGTCCACATCGGTCCATAATTATATATAGCGCCCATATAAACCGATCCCCAGATTTGGGTTCCGGAGCCTCAAAGAGAAGCAAATTTCATCCGATCCGCCTGAAATTTGGTACATGATATTGGTATATGGTCTCTAACAACCATGCAAAAATTGGTCCACATCGGTTCATAATTATATATAGCCCCCATATAAACCGATCCCCAGATTTGGCTTGCGAAGTCTCCAACAGAAGCAAATTTCATCCAATCAGGTTGTAATTTGGAACATGGTGTTAGTATATGATCTTTAACAAGCGTGCCAGAATTGGTCAATATCGGTCCCTAATTATATATAGCCCCCATATAAAACGTTCTCCAGATTTGACCTCCGGAGCCTCTTGGAGGAGCAAAATTCATCCGATCCGGTTCAAATTAGGAACGTGGTGTTAGTATATGGTCGCTAACAACCATACCAAAATTGGTCCAATCACACAAAAATTGGTCCATATCGGTTCATAGTCATGGTTGCCACTAGAGCCAAAAATAGTCTACCAAAATTTTATTTCTATAGAAAATTTTGTCAAAATTTTATTTCTATAGAAAATTTTGTTAAAATTTTATTTCTAGAGAAAATTTTGTTAAAATTTTATTCGGTTCATAATAAAATTTTCATCATTGTCAAAATTTTATTTCTATAGAAAATTTTGTTCAAATTTTATTCGGTTCATAATCATGGTTGCCACTCGAGCCAAAAATAATCTACCAAGATTTTATTTCTATAGAAAATTTTGCCAAAAGTTTATTTCTATAGAAAATTTTGTGAAAATTTTATTTCTATAGAAATTTTTGTTAAAATTTTATTTTTGTAGAAAATTTGTCAAAATTTTATGTCTACTTTGTCAAACTGAATTATATAAGTATTGGATCGCTCTTTTTTGATTTAATATATACCACGTATGGACTTACATACAATTTAGAAGATGGTGTTAGGAGGTTTTAAGATACCTTGCCATCGGCAAGCGTTACCGCAACTTAAGTAATTCGATTGTGGATGGCAGTGTTTGAAAGAAGTTTCTACGCAATCCATGATGGAGGGTACATAAGCTTCGGCCTGGCCGAACTTACGGCCGTATATACTTGTTCTTTAATAATTCATTTTAAAGAAAAACTTTTTAAATTGTTTTAGCTGCAAAACTCGAACTTAATGCCCGCTTTTATATGTGAAGGTGTCCGTCAACTCCTCGTGGACTACTTATTAATAAAGAGGAACTAAACTTTGTTTTTATACATTGTACTGTGTAATTTTTCACTATTTCCTCCTTATTTCATTTTACTGTTCCAACTCTAAAAAGAGTATAGTTGCCTTTCGTTATTTTTATGAAGACCCCTGATTTCTTTTAACGAACCAAGAAAAAAATTGTGCCCATAATGCCAAAATGATAAACAAAACACATGTCCACACACATATAAAATGCTGCTCTCAAGGCGAAAACATATGCTGTTTGTTTTTCAAATGTCTATTCTCTTGGTTCCGAATGTCTATTCTCTTTATTCAAATTAAATAACATTTAGACTTAAGCATATTAAATTTTTGGCCTTATCATAAAACAGTTTTCCGAAACAACATACAAGCGGTTTCACAGAAATTGTTCTCTTTTGATTCTTTCGCTGTGTTATGTTGATATCTTTCGTCAACTCACCCGGTTTCCATCTCTATTTCTTCATCTATACTCTCTCTGTCGCTTTGAATATAAAATCTCAACATATGTATGTTTAATTGAAATTTGTAAATTTATATATGTTTGCATTCACACATATGATTTTTATGAAACATTCATGCCCCAAACATAATATATTCTAACATATTAACATAGATGTCCCAAACATTTAGTGTTAGTTTAGGAACATTACATGTTTGCACTTAAATATATTATGTTTTAAAATTGTGCCCAAAACACATTTTGTTTATATCGGAACATATGAAAAACATATTTTTCTAACAGTGTGGCCGCTAAAAACCATTCCAAAAGTGGTCCATATCGGTCTATAGTTATATATAGCCGATCCCCAATCACACAAAACGTGGTCCATATCGGTTCATAAACACGTTTGCCACTCGTGCCAAAAATAATATACCAAATTTTATTTCTATAGAAAATTTTATAAAAATTTTATTTCTATAGAAAATTTTGTTACAACTTTATTTCTATAGAAAATTTTGTCAAAATTTTATTTCTGTAGAAAATTTTGTCAAAATTTTATTTCTATGGAAAATTTTGTCAAAATTTTATTTCTATAAAAAATTTTGTTAAAATTTTATTTGTATAGAAAATTGTTTAGAAGAAGTTACTACGCAATCCACGGTGGAGGGTACATAAGCTTCGGCCTGGCCGAACTTACGACGGTATATATTTGTTTTTAATAACATTATGTTCCACTCTAGTGCATTATCCGACTTAAATTTTGAGTCTATAGATTTTGTAGAAGTCTATCAAATTCTGTCCAGATCGAGTGATATTTAAATGTATGTATTTGGGACAAACCTTTATATATAGCAACCAACACATTTGACGGATGTGATATGGTATCGAAAATTTAGATCTACAAGGTGGTGCAGGGTATAATATAGTCGGCCCGCCCGACTTTAGACTTTCCATACTTGTTATAGAAATAAATTTTCACAAAATTTTCTTTATAAACAAAATTGTCCGTCTAAGACCATGTTATTCAAAACAGGACAACACCCCCATATAAGGACAACAGGGTTACCTAGAAATGGCATACTCATGACAGTCTAAACATTGCTAACAATTTGCAAAAACATCTGTTTTTCCAAATCCTCAAAAGCACCTTGACTCTTGTCCACTCATCAAGCCACCCCTCTCCTGGCCAGTGTCATTGATTGGGAAAAATAAACACCTGATTGTGAAAACACACCACCATCACCACCACTATCATCGCTATACAACCGGGGGAATCGACTCAGAGCTGAAATAACAATGGCAATTTGTTAATATGATAAAGTCATGCTACATAAAGAGCCTTGGAAAATTTTTGCTTGTTCACTAAACCATCGAAATTGAGGTGTTCCATGAGTAGTCGCATGTATCACAGATAGTTGTCCCCTTTTTTGCTTTTGTGGCTACTCTCTGTTGATTTTATGGTCAAGTGCGACTTACCATACATCCTCGGGCTAGTGGCAAGGCCATTGAACTTGGTTTTTATTTTTATTCAATGTAGGATTTGTTAGCTAATGTGACCACATTAGCTACACAGTTAACAGGAATATGCGTTTCTAACAAGGCACGAAGAACACAATTGCATCAAAACAAGTGGAAATGGAACAATTTTGTTGTTAATCGATTTAAATGCAACTTCCCAAAATCGACTAAAACAACCACTGGAGTGTTTAGTGTGAGAATGTACATCCAGGAAATGGAGGGTTTGGTTTCCATTCGAACTAATGTCACCAAATGGCTGTACAAGTAAAAACATAATGTACACTGCCCATATAGAGCAGTCGCTGACAGGATATAGCAATATGGAAAGATTACACTCAAAGAAAAGAGTGAGCAGCAGGGGAATTCAACAATCCCTTTAAAAGTAGATTGAGATTTTATGCTATATTAGTGTAGATTAGGGGACTGTAGGTACATGAAACGATGAAGCACACTAGGTATGCAAGTATAATTTAATTTGGGAAGTTGCCAATCGATCCAAAAATAATTTACAAAAATTTGAAGAAAATTTTACCAAAAATCCTATTTTGCAGTTTTTGATCACATTTTATTTCTATAGGACATTTGGTCAACGTCTTATTTTTATATCAAATTTTTTCACAACTTTATTTCTATGGAAAATTTTTTAAAATTTTATTTCTATAGAAACTTTTGTCAAAATTTTATTTCTATATAAAAGTTTGCTAAAATTTTATTTCTATAGACAATTTTGTAAAAATTATATTTCTATGGAAAATTTTGTCAAAATTGTATTTCTATGATACAAAAATTTGAAGAAAATTTTACCACAAATCCTATTTTGCAGTTTTTGATCACATTTTTTTTCTATAGGAAATTTGCTTCACGTCTTATTTTTGTATCAAATTTTGTCACAACTTTATTTCTATGGAAAATTTTTTAAAATTTTATTTCTATAGAAACTTTTGTCAAAATTTTATTTCTATATAAAAGTTTGCTAAAATTTTATTTCTATAGACAATTTTTAAAAATTCTATTTCTATGGCAAATTTTGTCAAAATTGTATTTCTATGAAAAATTTTGTCAAAATTTTATTTCTTTTTTGTCTATGTCAAAAAATTATTTCTATGGAAAATTTTGTCAAATTTTATTTGTATAGAAACTTTTGTGAAAATTTTATTTTTTAGCAACTTATGTGAAAATTTTATTTCTATAGAAAATTTTGTCAAAATTGTGTTTCTATAGAAAATTTCGTCAAAATTCTATTTCTAGGGAAAATTTTGTCAAAATTGTATTTACATGGAAAATTTGTCAAAATTTTATTTCTTTTTGTCTTTGTCAAAATTTTATTTCTATAGAAAATTTTGTCAAAATTGTTTTTGTATGGAAAATTTTTGTAAAAATTTTATTTCTATAGAAAATTTTGGCAATATTCGATTTCCTTGGATTTTTTTAAATGTTATTTCTATAAACAATTTCTTCTATAGAAAATTTTATCAAAATTTTTTTTCTGTATCAAATGTTGTCAAAATTCTATTTCTATGAAAAATTTTGTCAAAATTTTATTTCTATAGAAAATTTTGTCAAAATTCTATCTATATGGAAAATTTGATCGAAATTTTGTTTCTATAAACAATTTTGTCAAGATTTTATTCTTATAGAAACTTTTGTCAAAATTTAATCAGGAAATTTTATTTCTATAGAAAATTTTGTCAAACTTTCATTTCTGTAGAAAATTTTGTCAAAATTTTTGTTCTATAGAAAATTTTCTCAAAATTTTATTTCTTTAGATAATTTTGTCTAAATTCTATTTGTATGGGGAATTTTATCAAAATTTTGTTTCTATAAACTTTTTTCTCAAATTTTTATTTCTATAGAAAATTTTATTTCTTTAGAAATTTTTACCAAAATTTTATTTCTATAGAAAATTTTGTAAAAATTCTATTTCTATAGAAAATTGTGTCAAAATTTTATATCTATAGAAAATCTTGTCAAAGTTTTATTTCTATAGAAAATTTTGTCAAAATTTTATTTCTATGGAAAATTTTGTCAAATTTTATTTCTATAGAAAATTTTGTTTCTATAGAAAATTTTGTCAAAATTCTATTTCTATGGAAATTTTTATCAAAATTGTATTTCTATAGCAAATTTTGTAAAAATTTTATTTCTTTTTTGTCTTTGTCAAAATTTTATTTCTATAGAAAATTTTGTCAAAATTGTATTTGTATGCAAAATTTTTGTCAAAATTTTATTTTTATAGAAAATTTTGTCAATATTCGATTTCGTTGGAATTTTTTTTAAATATTATTTCTAGAAACAAATTTGTCGAAATTTTTTTCTATAGAAAATTTTTTTTCTGTATAAAATTTTGTCAAAATTATATTTCTATGGAAAATTTTGTCAAAATTTTATTTCTAAAGAAAATTTTGTCAAAATTCTATTTGTAGGGAGAATTTTATCAAAATTTTGTTTCTATGGAAAATTTGATCGAAATTTTGTTTCTATAAACAATTTTGTCAAGATTTTATTCTTATAGAAACTTTTGTCAAAATTTAATCAGGAAATTTTATTTCTATAGAAAATTTTGTCAAAATTTCATTTCTATAGAAAATTTTTTCAAAATTCTATTTCTATGGAAAATTTGATCGAAATTTTGTTTCCATAAACAATTTTGTCAATATTTTACTCTTATAGAAACTTTTGTTAAAATTTAATCAGGAAATTTTATTTCTATAGAAAATTTTGTCCAAATTTCATTTCTATAGAAAATTATGTCAAAATTTCATTTCTATAGAAAATTTTGTCAAACTTTCATTTCTATAGAAAATTTTGCCAAAATTTTTGTTCTATAGAAATAAAATTTTCTCAAAATTTTATTTCTATAGAAAATTTTGTCTAAATTCTATTTGTATGGAGAGTTTTATCGAAATTTTGTTTCTATAAACTTTTTTTTCAAAATTTTATTTCTATAGAAAATTTTATTTCTTTAGAAATTTTTACCAAAATTTTATTTCTATAGAAAATTTTGTCAAAATTCTATTTCTATGGAAAATTTGATCGAAATTTTGTTTCTATAAACAATTTTGTCAATATTTTACTCTTATAGAAACTTTTGCCAAAATTTAATCAGGAAATTTTATTTCTATAGAAAATTATGTCAAAATTTCATTTCTATAGAAAATTTTGTCAAACTTTCATTTCTATAGAAAATTTTGCCAAAATTTTTGTTCTATAGAAATAAAATTTTCTCAAAATTTTATTTCTATAGAAAATTTTGTCTAAATTCTATTTGTATGGAGAATTTTATCGAAATTTTGTTTCTATAAACTTTTTTTTCAAAATTTTATTTCTTTAGAAATTTTTACCAAAATTTTATTTCTATAGAAAATTTTGTCAAAATTCTATTTCTATAGAAAATTGTGTCAAAATTTTATTTCTATAGAAAATCTTGTCAAAGTGTTATTTCTATAGAAAATTTTGTCAAAATTTTATTCTATGGAAAGTTTGTCAAATTTTATTTCTATGGAAAATTTTGTTTCTATAGAAAATTTTGTCAAATTCTATTTCTATGGAAATATTTGTCAAAATTGTATTTCTATAGAAAATTTTGTAAAATTTTTATTTCTTCTTTGTCTTTGTCGAAATTGTATTTCTATAGAAGATTTTGTCAAAATTGTATTTGTATGCAAAATTTTTGTCAAAATTTTATTTTTATAGAAAATTTTGTCAATATTCGATTTCTTTGGAATTTGTTTTTAAATATTATTTCTATAAACAAATTTGTCGAATTTTTTTCTATAGAAAACTTTGTCAAAATTTTGTTTCTGTATAAAATTTTGTCAAAATTCTATTTCTATGGAAAATTTTGTCAAAATTTTATTTCTATAGAAAATTTTGTCAAATTGTTATTCCTACAGAAAATTTTGTCAACATTTCATTTGTTTATGCTGAGTACTGTTAGAATGAACATGGTCTGTGGCCCAAATGTTTGTCAGTCCATGACAGCAATACCGACTAAAAGAAATTTTCTTCTGAGTGTCTGCTGTCTTTCTATACTAACACTTGTTTATGATGATTTTTTTAATATTATTTCTATAAACAAATTTGTCGAAATTTTTTTCTATAGAAAATTTTGTCAAAATGTTGTTTCTCTATAAAATTTTGTCAAAATTCTATTTCTATGAAAAATTTTGTCAAAATTTTATTTCTATAGAAAATTTTGTCAAAATTCTATTTCTATGGAAAATTTTGTCAAAATTTTATTTCTATAGAAAATTTTGTCAAAATTTTGTTTCTATGGAAAATTTGATCGAAATTTTGTTTCTATAAACAATTTTGTCAAGATTTTATTCATATAGAAACTTTTGTCAAAATATAATCAGGAAATTTTATTTCTATAGAAGATTTTGTCAAAATTTCATTTCTATAGAAAATTTTGTCCAAATTTTATTTCTATAGAAAATTTTGTCTAAATTCTATTTGTATGGAGATTTTTATCAAAACCTATAAACCTTTTTTCAAAAAAATTTTTTTTCTATAGAAAATTTTATTTCTTTAGAAATTTTTGCCGAAATTTTATTTCTATTGAAAATTTTGTCAAAATTTTATTTCTATAGCGAATTTTGTCAATTTTTTTTGTAAAAATTCTATTTCTATAGAGAATTTTGTCAAAATTTTATTTCTATAGCGAATTTTGTCAAAATTTTATTTCTATAAAAAATTTTGTCAAAATTTTATTTCTATAAAAAATTTTGTCAAAATTTTATTTCTATAAAAAATTTTGTCAAAATTTTATTTCTATAGAAAATTTTGTCAAATTGTTATTCCTACAGAAAATTTTGTCAACATTTCATTTCTTTATGCTGAGTACTGTTAGAATGAACAGGGTCTGTGGCCGAAATGTTTGTCAGTCCATGACAGCAATACCGGCTATAAGAAATTTTCTTCTGAGTGTCTGCTGTCATTCTATACTAACACTTGTTTACGATGAGCCAAAATGAAAAACACCAAAATACCCACCAGTGAAAACAATAATATTTGTAACAATTGTTTGTTCTAAACATGTTTTCAAACATAAAACCTTATTTGTTATGTGGACGGATGCATAGAATGGCGAAAACACCCATTTTTGTACGTAATGGCAGTTTGAGTCTGTTTTTGTTGTAACCGTAACCCAATGTCTGGTTTTGTTTTGATTGCTGCAGACCATTTTCACTACATGGCAATGCTTTTGTTTTGGTATCGGTGTTGTGTTGATTCTATTGTGTTTTTTGCTTTCTAATAACAACAAATGTTGTTTTATAATCATTTCTCCTTTGGAAAGGACCAAAACTACAAACACAATGTGTTAATCAAACATCATAGCAATAGAGAGAGAGTAAAAATGGGTGTGGTAGCCATATTTGTCTAAAAGGGGCATATGTTCATATGGGAGTTATAGACAAATCTGAATCGATTTTGACGAAGTTTGAATATCAATTCCACCGAAGGGGGAATAAAATATGGGTTATCTCAGTATATTTTGATAAATCGGAAGTTCATAAACGTATATTTGAGAGCTATGGACACAGATGTCACTCAAACCAAATATAATCGACCAAAAAATTAAGAACATTTTACCAAGAAAATCTTATTTTGCAGTGTTTAATCAAATTTTATGAAAAACAAAATATTTCTTTGATAGTATGACATAAAACGAAAATTCAAATTCTTCGCCACTTAATACTAAATTTTTAGAAAATTTAGTCATAATTTTATTTTTATAGATTTTTTTTATATTTCTATTTTTCTAGAACATTTTCTTTCCTATAGAAATTTTTGTCAAATTTGTACTTCCGTTTTATTTATTTCTATCGAAGATTGTGTCAATAATTTATTTCTATAGACATTTTTGATAACATTTTATTTCTATAGAATTTTTATACCCTGCGCCACACTGTGGAACAGGGTACTATAAGTTAGTGCATATGTTTGTAACACCCAGAAGGAGACGAGACAGACACATGGTGTCTTTGGCAATAATGCTCAGGGTGGGTCCCTGAGTCGACATAACCATGTCCGTCTGTCCGTCCATCCGTCTGTCTGTGAACACATTTTTGTGATCAAAGTCTAGGTCGCAATTTAGGTCCAATCGCCTTTAAATTTAACACATGTTCCTAATTTGGGTCAGAATAGAACCCTATTGATTTTGTAAGAAATCGCTTCAGATTTAGATATAGCTCCCATATATATCTTTCGCCCGATATGCACTAATATGGACCCAGCAGCCAGAATTTTATACCGATTTGCTTGAAAATGTGAATAAACATAACACTTAGTCGTATAGTCAAGTGTGCAAAATTTGATTGAAATCGGTTCAGATATAGATATAGCTCCCATATATATCTGTCGCCCGATATGGACTTATATGGCCCAGAAGCCAGATTTTTGGCCGAATTTGGTTGAAATTTTGCACTAGGAGTACAATTAGTAGTGTAGTCAAGTGTGCAAAATTTGATTGAAATCGGTTCAGATGTAGATATAGCTCCCATATATATCTTTCGCCCGATATGGACTAATATGGTCCAAAAAGCCAGAGTTTTGGACCAATTTGGTTCAAATTTTGCACATGGAGTAGATTTAGCATTGTAGCTATGCGTGCCAAATTTGATTGAAATCGATTCAGATTTAGATATAGCTCCCATATATATCTTTCGCCCGATATGCACTTATATGGACCCAGAAGCCAGAGTTTTATCCCGATTAGCTTGAAATTTTGCACAAGGAGTACAATTGGTAGTATAGTCATGTGTGCCAAATTTGAATGAAATCTGTTTAGATTTAGATATAGCTTCCATATATATTTTTCGACCGATATGGACTTATATGGCCGCAGAAGCCAGAGTTTTAGCCCAATTTGGTTGAAATTTTGCACTAGGAGTACAATTAGTAATATAGTCAAATCGCCACTGCTTATTCGAAAAATTATAAAAATGACTCTAATTTTCCTTAACTTCGAATACATATATATCAAGCGATAAATCATAAATAAACTTTGGCGAAGTTTCCTTAAAATTGCTTCAGGTTTAAATGTTTCCCATATTTATACCCTTCACCACTACTGTTTATACCCTGCGCCACACTGTGGAACAGGGTATTATTTTTTACTAACATTGTGTTCCACCCTAGTGCATTGGCCGACTTAAATTTTGAGCCTATACATTTTGTAGAAGTCTATCAAATTCTGTCCAGATCGATTGATATTTAAATGTATGTATTTAGGACAAACCTTTATATATAGCCCCCAACACATTTGACGGATGTGATGTGAATTTAGATCTACAAAGTGGTGCAGGGTATAATATAGTCGGCCCCGCCCGACTTAAGATTTTCCTTACTTGTTTTTTAATATTTTATTTCTTTAGTTTTTTTTTTGTCAAAACTTTATTTCTGTAGAAATAAAATTTTATTTCTATCGAAAATGTTGTTAAAATTTTATTTGTATAGAAAATTTTGTCAACATTTTATTTCTATACAAAATTTTTTCAGAATATTATTAATTTTTCAAAATTTTATTTCTATAGAAACTTTGGCAAAATTTTATTTTTTAGAAAATTTTGTCAAAATTTAATTTCTGTGAAAACTGTCAAAATTTTATTACTATACAATTTTTTTTTTTTTGAATATTTTGTCAAAATTTTATTTCTATAGAAAAATTTTATCAAAATATTATTTCTACGAAAATTTTGTCAAAATTTTATTTCTGTAGAAAATTTGGTCAAAAGTTTATTTCTATAGAAAATTTTGTCAAAATATTATTTCTTTAGAAAATTTTATTAAAATTTTATTTCTATAGAAAGTTCTGTCAAAATTTCATTTCTATAGAAAATTTTGTCAAAATTTTATTTCTATAGAAATTTTTGTCAATATTTTATTTCTTATATTTGTTTAGTTCGGCTTGAAGTTATGTAAATAAAAACAAATAATTTTTTTTTTAGTTGTACTTTTTATTTAAAATATTCTAATAAAGGGTGATTCTTTTGAGGTTAGGATTTTCATGCATTAGTATTTGACAGATCACGTGGGATTTCAGACATGGTGTCAAAGAGAAAGATGCTCAGTATGCTTTGACATTTCATCATGAATAGACTTACTAACGAGCCACAACGTCGAATTTTCAGTGAATGGGCCCTAGAAAAGTTGGCAGAAAATCCGCTTTTTTATCGACAAATTTTGTTCAGCGATGAGGCTCATTTCTGGTTGAATGGCTACGTAAATAAGCAAAATTGCCGCATTTGGAGTGAAGAGCAACCAGAAGCCGTTCAAGAACTGCCCATGCATCCCGAAAAATGCACTGTTTGGTGTGGTTTGTACGCTGGTGGAATCATTGGACCGTATTTTTTCAAAGATGCTGTTGGACGCAACGTTACGGTGAATGGCGATCGCTATCGTTCGATGCTAACAAACTTTTTGTTGCCAAAAATGGAAGAACTGAACTTGGTTGACATGTGGTTTCAACAAGATGGCGCTACATGCCACACAGCTCGCGATTCTATGGCCATTTTGAGGGAAAACTTCGGAGAACAATTCATCTCAAGAAATGGACCGGTAAGTTGGCCACCAAGATCATGCGATTTGACGCCTTTAGACTATTTTTTGTGGGGCTACGTCAAGTCTAAAGTCTACAGAAATAAGCCAGCAACTATTCCAGCTTTGGAAGACAACATTTCCGAAGAAATTCGGGCTATTCCGGCCGAAATGCTCGAAAAAGTTGCCCAAAATTGGACTTTCCGAATGGACCACCTAAGACGCAGCCGCGGTCAACATTTAAATGAAATTATCTTCAAAAAGTAAATGTCATGGACCAATCTAACGTTTCAAATAAAGAACCGATGAGATTTTGCAAATTTTATGCGTTTTTTTTAAAAAAAAAGTTATCAAGCTCTTAACAAATCACCCTTTATATCGAAACGTCTCCGATGTATCGTCTTAAGGGAAATTTCTTTAAACAAATAACAGAAAACATTCGACACATTAATAAACAAAAATATTGATAATTACTTTTAGAAGAAAAGAACAATAAACTTATTCGCAAACGAGTAAATTTACAACTAAAGGCTAATTTGATTTTCTAGATTTTTGTAAAATATTTCGATAAATATGTGCAAAATAGTCTGTATCAGTCTTAAAATTCATCCGCCTTTCTGTATGTACATTTATAATATGTAGCATTTCCAGTGTAAATCTCCTTTTATAGTTGGTTTCTTGCGTAAAAATAATAAACTTATTCGCAAACGAGTAAATTTACAACTAAAGGCTAATTTGATTTTCTAGATTTTTGTAAAATATTTCGATAAATATGTGCAAAATGGTCTGTATCAGTCTTAAAATTCATCCGTCTTTCTGTATGTACATTTATAATATGTAGCATTTCCAGTGTAAATCTCCTTTTATAGTTGGTTTCTTGCGTAAAAATATCTACGTCCTTAAGATTTGGCTTATGTCCTGTTAGAGTGCAATATGCAGCAAGTGCCGTCTTTTGCTCTAAGGGTTTGTCAGTGACTTCTGATGAGATTCTACTTTTTAATTTATTTTTATAAGGAACATTTTGTCCAAATTTTTTTTCAATAGAAAAATTTGTCAACATTTTATTTCTATAGAAAATTTTGTCAAAATTTTATCTCTATAGAAAATTCAGTCAAAATTTTATTTCTATAGAAAATTTTGTCAACATTCTATTTCTATACAAAATTTTGCCAAAATTTTTTGATATAATTAGTTAAAATTTTATATATATATATATATATATATATATATATATATATATATATATATATATATATATATATATATATATATATATATATATATATATATATATATATATATATATATATATATATATATATATATATATATATATATATATATATATATATATATATATATATATATATATATATATATATATATATATATATATATATATATATATATATATATATATATATATACATATATTTGCATTCAACTAACTCGGATGAAATTTGCTCCTCCAAGAGGATCCAAAACCAAATCTCGGGATCGATGTATATGGGGGTTATATATGATTATGGACTGATATGGACCACTTTTGGCATGGTTGTTGGATACTATATACTAACATCACGTACTAAATTTCAACTCAATCGGATAAATTTTGCTCTTCCAAGGGGCTCCGGAGGTCAAATGTGGGGATAGGTTTATATGGGGGCTATATATAATTATGGACCGGTTTCGACCAATTTTTGCACGGTCATAAGAGACCATATACTAACACCATGTACCAAATTTCAGCCGTATCGGATGAAATTTGCTTCTCTTAGAGGCTCCACAAGCCAAATCGGGGGATCGGTTTATATGGGGGCTATATATAATTATTGACCGATATGGACCAATTTTTGCGTAGTTGTTAGAGACCGTATATTAAAACCATATACCAATTTTCAGCGGGATCAGATGAAATTTTCTACTCTTAGAGGCTCCGCAAGCCAAATCTGGGGATCGGTTTATATGGGGGCCATATATAATTATGGACCGATGTAGACCAATTTTTGCATGGTCATAAGAGACCATATACTAACACCATGTACCAAATTTCAGCCGGATCGGATGAAATTTGCTTCTCTTAGAGGGTCTGCAAGCCAAATTTGGGGGTCCGTTTATATGGGGGCTATACGTAAAAGTGGAACGATATAGCCCATTTGCAATACATCAATAACAACTACTTGTGCCAAGTTTCAAGGCGGTAGCTTGTTTCGTTCGGAAGTTAGCGTAATTTCAACAGACGGACGGACATGCTCAGATCGACTCAGAATTTCACATCGACCCAGAATATATATATTTAGTGGGATCTTAGAGCAATATTTCGATGTGTTGCAAACGGAACGACAAAGTTAATATACCCCCATCCTATGGTGGAGGGTATAAAAAGTGTTGAAAAAATTTAAAAAAAAAAATTTTGTAGCTTTTTGGCCAAATTCAAAAACCTTAGTTAAACTCAATTTTCTTTCATATAAAAATACCCATTTTTGAGTCGAATCTCTTAATTATAAAAACAAATCAACTTCATAGAAAAGTTTATCGACTTTTGGACAAGGAAAAAAAACTTTATATCAGAGAAATACGTCGTCTATGCTAAGCAAAATTCGCATTCGTATTTTTGGTCTCACGAAAATATTTGTTTCAGTGTATAAAGCAAACACCCTATCAGGCTTTGATATCCATCACGAATGACTTTATTTCTGAATGCAATAGATCAAAATGATTTGATATAATGAACTGTCACTGGAATAAATCTGTTAGCTGTGAGACGTGCGAATTACAAGTAATAGCAATCTGAAGTTGGTTTCAATACATATCAGCCACACTGTTGAAGAAACTACAGTCAAATCAAAGCCATAATGAATTTTCTCTAGGGAATAAGTTTAGCATTGGCCCTCAAACATCAGGGTCCAGCTATTGCATAGAAATTTCATGTTGCACAACAACGAGCAACACGACTTTAAGCCGTCATATTCTAACAAATTCCCTTAGAACCATTTCCGTTTTTCGCATGTACATGCATGCATGTTTGCTTTGTATCAAATTCTCGCTATGCATGTAATTGTGCACAGGATTCATGCAATTTCCTCCGCTACCTATCTACCCTACCACTAGAGCCTTTATGTCTGATAGTTCTGTCGCCGTTGCCCCAACACTATTGTTTCCCTTACTCTCTCCCCACTCCTTTGCCATGGATTCATTGTTTGGTTGTTCGTTCGCTATGGTTAACGTTAATGGCGTTACAAATGCATTGCAATACTACTGTTCGGTAAAAATTCGTTTCAGCTACGAACAATCCACACATTGTGGACTCTCACTCACTCATATCGGCCTATTCCAAAGCAGACATACATGCTCACACACACTTACGAGAGTTCTCCCACTTGTAAGCAGTTTTCATTCACCCTGAAACTCCTGTATTTTGCGCGCTGTGTTGTCGCTCTGATTGTGCATATACTAGAAAATGCTCTAGTATTAGGTGTATGTGAGTGCGTTTAAGAGAGATATGTTTATTACTTTTGTGCCTGCTTATGTGTAGCACTATGTGGGGTGGCAGCTGGCAAGGGGTGGTGTTGGTTGCATTGTTTTCGAGGACATGTTCTTCAACAGGAAATTTGCGATAATGGCACGTGTTTTTATCATAATAGAAACAATAGGACCGTTTCTATATAGAGAATTGTTTTTTTGATCCACACTTTACAATTATGAGGAATGTTCTAATAATGTAGGAAACTCATTTTGTGAATGTCAGTTCAATCGGATGAAACTATGATGAACACAATAAAAAAGCCAAAGTGAAGCTATCCGAAGTGAAAATATAGGTGTAGTTATAGTTCTTCAGCACCGTGAAAATTGGTTAATTTGGGAATATTATTTATCGTATGTCATTTCTATTAACAGGTTGGCTGATAAGTCCCCGGTCTGACACATAGATGGCGTCGCCAGTATTAAATGCATATTATTATACCCTCCACCATAGGATGGGGGTGTATTAACTTTGTCATTCCGTTTGTAACACATCGAAATATTGCTCTAAGACCCCATAAAGTATATATATTCTGGGTCGTGGTGATATTCTGAGTCGATCTGAGCATGTCCGCCCGTCCGTCCGTCCGTCTGTTGAAATCACGCTAACTTCTGAACGAAACAAGCTATCGACTTGAAACTTGGCACAAGTAGTTGTTATTGATGCAGGTCGGATGGTATTGAAAATGGGCCATATCGGTCCACTTTAACGTATAGCCCCCATATAAACGGACCCCCAAATTTGGCTTGCGATTGCTCTAAGAGAAGCAAATTTTATCCGATCCGGCTGAAATTTGGTACATGGTGTTAGTATATGTTCTCTAACAACCGTGCAAAAATTGGTCCATATCGGTCCACTTTTACGTATTGCCCCCATATAAACGGACCCCCAAATGTGGCTTGCGATTGCTCTAAGAGAAGCAAATTTCATCCGATCCGGCTGAAATTTGGTACATGGCGTTAGTATATGGTCTCTAACAACCATGCAGAAATTGGTCCATATCGGTCTATAATTACATATAGACCCCAAAACCGATCCCCCGATTTGGCTTGCGGAGCCACTAAGAAAACCAAATTTCATCCAATCCGGCTGAAATTTGGCACATGGTGTTAGTATATGGTCTCTAACAACCATGCAAAAATTGGTCCACATCGGTTCATAATTATATATAGCGTCCATATAAACCGATCCCACGACTTGGTTTGCGGAGCCTCTAAGAGAAGCAAATTTCATCCGATCCGGCTGAAATTTGGTACATGGTGTTGGTATATGTTCTCTAATGACCATGCAAAAATTGGTCCACATCGGCCCATAATTATATAGCCCCCATATAAACCGATCCCCATATTTGACTTCCGTAGCCTCTTAGAGGAGCAAAAAACATCCGATCCGATTGAAATTTGGTACGTGGCCATGCCAAAATTGGTCCATATCGATCCATAATTATATATAGCCCCCATATAAGCCGATCCCCAGATTTGACCTCCGGAGCCTCTTAGAGGAGCAAAATTCATCCGATCCGGTTAAAATTTGGTACGTGGTGTTAGTATATGGTATCCAACAACCATGCAGGAATTGGTCCATATCGGTCCATAATTATATGTAGCCCCCATATAAATCGATCCCCAGATTTGGCTTGCGGAGCCTCTAAGAGAAGCACATTTCATCCGATCTGGTTGAAATTTGGTACGTGGTGTCAGCACATGATAACGGTTCATAATCATGGTTGCCACTCGAGCCAAAAATAATCTACCAAAATTTTATTTCTATAGACAATTTTGCTAAAATTTTATTTTTATAGAAAACATTGTTAAAATGTTATTTTTATAGAAAATTTTGTCAAAATTTTATTTCTATAGAAAATTTTTTCCAAATTTTATTTCTTTGGTTTTTTTTTCCAAATTTTACTTCTATAGAAAATCTTGTCAAAATTTTATTTCTATAGAAAATTTTGTTAAAATTTTATTTCTATAGAAAAGTTTGTTAAAATTTTATTTCTGTAGAAAATTTTGTCAAAATTTTCTTTCTATAGAAAATTTTGTGAAAATTTTATTTCTATAGAAAATTTTGTTAAAATTTTTTTATGTCTATGGAAAATTTTGTCAAACTGAATTATATACGTATTTGATCGATCTTTTTTGATTTAATATAACCACGTATGGTCTTACATACAATTTAGAAGACGGTGTTAGGAGGTTTTAAGATACCTTGTCATCGGCAAAAGTTACCGCAACCCAAGTAATTCGATTGTGGATGGCAGTGTTTAGAAGTTTCTACGCAATCCATGGTGGAGGGTACATAAGCTTCGGCCTGGCCGAACTTACGGCCGTACATAATTGTTTTTATATAGTACCAACCTTCAAATGATTCGTGTCAAAATTTGACGTCTGTAAGTCAATTAGTTTGTGAGATAGAGCGTCTTTTGTGAAGCAACTTTTGTTATTGTGAAAAAAAATGGAAAAAAGGAATTTCGTGTTTTGATAAAATACTGTTTTCTGAAGGGAAAAAATTCGGTGGAAGCAAAAACTTGGCTTGATAATGAGTTTCCGGACTCTGCCCCAGGGAAATCAACAATAATTGATTGGTATGCAAAATTCAAGCGTGGTTACCGACGAAAACATCAAAAAATCCACAAAATGATTTTGAATGACCGTAAAATGAATTAGAAGAGGCCTTAAAAATATCAAAGGAACGTGTTGGTCATATCATTCATCAATATTTGGATATGCGGAAGCCCTGTGCAAAATGGGTGCCGCGCGAGCTCACATTTGACCAAAAAACAACAACGTGTTGATGATTCTGAGCGGTGTTTGCAGCTGTTAACTCGTAATACACCCGAGTTTTTCCGTCGATATGTGACAATGGATGAAACATGGCTCCATCACTACACTCCTGAGTCCAATCGACAGTCGGCTGAGTGGACAGCGACCGGTGAACCGTCTCCGAAGCGTGGAAAGACTCAAAAGTCCGCTGGCAAAGTAATGGCCTCTGTTTTTTTGGGATGCGCATGGAATAGTTTTTATCGATTATCTTGAGAAGGGAAAAACCATCAACAGTGACTATTATATGGCGTTATTGGAGCGTTTGAAGGTCGAAATCGCGGCAAAACGGCCCCATATGACGAAGAAAAAAGTGTTGTTCTACCAAGACAACGCACCGTGCCACAAGTCATTGAGAACGATGGGAAAAATTCATGAATTGGGCTTCGAATTGCTTCCCCACCCACCGTATTCTCCAGATCTGGCCCCCAGCGACTTTTTCTTGTTCTCAGACCTCAAAAGGATGCTAGCAGGGAAAAAATTTGGTTGCATTGAACAGGTGATCGCCGAAACTGAGGCCTATTTTGAGGCAAAATCGAAGGAGTACTACCAAAATGGTATCAAACAATTTGAAGGTCGTTATAATCGTTGTATCGCTCTTGAAGGGAATTATGCTGAATAATAAAAACGAATTTGACAAAAAAAATGTGTTCTTCTTTGTTAGACCGGGGACTTATCAGCCAACCTGTTAGAAGCATATAAAACCCAAAATCAGTCATCTCTTTTGCGGGATCTATAAGGAAGCCTACAGCTGGGAGTCACCGTGGTGACAAGGGACCTCCTCTTTATAGCCGAGTCCGAACGGCCTTCCACATTGCAATGAAACCACTTGGAGAAGCTTTGAAACCCTCAGAAATGTCACCAACGTTATTGAGTGGGATAATCCACAGCTGAAAAACTTTTTGGTGTTCGGTCGAAGCAGGAATCGAACCCACGACCTTGTGTATGCAAGGCGGGCATTCTAAGCATTGCACCACGGTGGCTCCCCATACAGGACTTGCTTCATTTCCACCACAAAATCTCCGGATCTCAATCCGTTGGGCTTTTGCGTATGAACCATTTGGGGAAGTAGGGTCCGCAATAAGAATAAGTATGTTAAGTCTAAAGCAGGACGGTGCCGACTATATTATACACTCCACCACCAAAATTTTTGGTACAATCTCAAATCCATCAAACTCTGAACCGATTTGGATAAAATGTTTTAACTCTAACAAGTTCTCTACAATTACAATTTAAATTGGATAACGCCTTACACGGACGAAAAAGGCTGTTTTTCATATGTTTGGGTGTAAGAATTACATGTTTGGAACTCAAATTTTTTAACACAATATTTTTAAGTGCAAGCATATAATGTTCAAAAACTAGTATAATATGTTTGGGACATATATATTAATGTGTTAGAACATATTATATTTGGGACATAAAATATTTGTAAATATAATATGGTTAGATGCAAACATATATTAATTTGGAAATAGCCTCTAAACATATATGTGTTTAGAAAGAGAGACCTAGAGAGCATGCTGCAAGTAAAATAATGGAAGTAACCAATTGTTGCCTTAAAAAAAATTCATTAAAATTTTTTACTACCAGTATATGCCCTAAGGTGAAACATAATATGAAGCAAAATGTGTTTGGGGTATATGTTACAGAAGCGATTTTTTTAAGGTTGTAGGAGGAAACACAATGTTGGTAAAAACAAGTATACACAGTAGTAAGTTCGGCCGGGCCGAATCTTAAATACCCACCACCATGAATCAAATACAATAGTTTCCTTCGAAAATTTCAGGGGGGTTTGATGACAGATATTTTCCCAAGCAGATCAGTTCAACCAGTACACTTACCGAAGATAAATGTAAAGATTTTACCTATGAAGACTAGATCACATTCTGATTTTATAAGAACCATTTTTGTTTGAGTTTTAGAGGAATCATAAACATCTCTTGTAAGTGTGCAGGAAAATGATCAAATAGCGCCTTGATTTGAAATCTAAAATCTGTGGATTTTCATTCCAATTATTGAAATGATTACGAGAAGTAAAATCTGGAAATTTTGCATTCCGTTTCAAGCAATTTTCATGATCAGTGCTCCTTCTAAAATCCTCAATAAGTGAAATCGGTCTATATGGAGGCCTTACCAAATGGACCGATAAAACTAAATCATATACCCTTTATTATGGGTCCAAAATCCCAGTATATTTTAAATTTGTGGCAAATCGGATAAAAACTACGGATTCTGGAAGCCTAAGAAGTAATATCGTGAGTTTGGTGTAACGGGGCTATACCAAAACATGGAAGGATACACACAGTATCCAGCACATTTAATTGTAGTTCTAGAATCTATACTCCAAATCGGGTGGCCAGTTTATAAGGGGGCTATATCAAAGACTCTACCGATACTCAATATATTCGGCACACTTCTTTATGGTCCTAGAATACCTCTAGATTTCCAATCTCAGGCAAATTGGATAAAAACTACGGATTCTAGAAGCCCAAGAAGTAAAATCGGGGGATCGGTCTATATGGGGGCTATATCAAAACAGGGTCCGATAATCACTATTTTCGGCACATCTCTTTATTTTCCCAGAATACCTCTAGATTTCCAATCTCAGGCAAATTGGATAAAAACTACGGATTCTAGAAGCCCAAGAAATAAAATCGGGAGATCGGTCTATATAGTGGCTATATCAAAACAGGGTCCGATAATCACTATTTTCGGCACATCTCTTTATTTTCCCAGAATATCTCTAGATTTCCAATCCCAGGCAAATTGGATAAAAACTACGGATTCTAGAAGCCCAAGAATTAAATCTGGAGATCGGTCTATATGGGACCGAAAATCATAATTGACCGATAATCACCATTTTCGGCACATCTCCTTATTTTCCTAGAATACCTCTACATTTCTAATTTCAGGCAAATTGGATAACAACTACGGATTCTAGAAGCCCAAGAATTAAATATGGGGATCGGTCTATATGGGGGCTATATCGAAACAGGGTCCGATAATCACCATTTTCGGCACATCTCTTTATTTTCCTAGAATACCTCCAGATTTCCAATCTCAGGCAAATTGGATAAAAACTACGGGATCTAGAAGCCCAAGAATTAAATCTGGAGATCGGACCGAAAATCATAATGGACCGATAATCACCATTTTCGCCACATCTCTTTATTTTCCTAGAATACCTCTACATTTCTAATTTCAGGCAAATTGGATAAAAACTACGGATTCTAGAAGCCCAAGAAATAATATCGGGAGATCGGCCTATATGGGGGCTCTATCGAAACAGGGTCCGATAATCACCATTTTCGGCACATCTCTTTATTTTCCTAGAATACCTCTAGATTTCCAATCTCAGGCAAATTGGATAAAAACTACGAATTCTAGAAGCCGAAGAAATAAAATCGGGAGATCGGTCTATATGGGGGCTATATCAAAACATCAGCCGGTACTCATTATTTTCGACACACGTCTTTAAGGTCCTAGAATACCTCTAGATTTCAAATTTCAAGCAAATTGGATAAAAACTACGAATTCTAGAAGCCGAAGAAGTAAAATCGGGAGATCGGTCTATATGGGGGCTATATCAAAACATGGACCGATACACCCCATTTTCTGCACACCTCTTTATGGTCCTAGAATACCTCCAGATTTACAATTTCAGGCAAATCGGATAGAAAATACACTTTCTAGACGCCCAAGAAACAAAATCGGGAAATCGGTTCATATGCGGGCTATACAAAAACTTGGACCGTATACTTTTTGATGGTCATAAAATACCTCTAGATTTGCAATTTCAGGCAAATTGGATAAAGACTACAGTTTTTATAAGCCCAAGACCCCAAATCGAGAGGTCGGTTTATATGGGGACTATATTAAAACTTGGACCGTTATAGCCCATCTTCGAACTTGGCCTGCCTGCAAACAAAAGGCGAATCTGTGCCAAATTTCAGGATGATAGCGCCATTATTGAAGGCTATAGCGTGATTACAACAGACAGGCACACGGACAGACGGACATGCTTACATCGTCTTAGAATTTCTCCCATTACCGATTTTCGAAAAAATGTTAGAGTTCTGCAATGACCTGAGGTAGAACACAAAATGTCAATACAAAACAAGTAAGTAAAATCTAAAGTCGGGCAGGGCCGACTATATTATACCCTTCACCACAATGTACACCAAAATTTGTCTTGCCATCGCAACTTCTTCAAATTTGTTTGGAGTTATTATGAAGGTTTATATTCCCATATTGAAATATATATATCTTAACCGATTTGAAGATATATGGTCTATTGTGGGTTATGAAGATATATGGTCTATTGTGGGTTAGCAAGTCGGGCGATATTTACACAAGTCTTATTTAAAACTTATTTAAAACTCAACCATTCTGTGGAAAGTCTGGCATTACAGTGTGTAGGTTATGATTACGATATTGGGAAATCATCACAAAATTTTGTGTACAATGTGGGTATTTTGAACAACTATATTGAGGATTTATTTAAATCTGTACCAAATTAGATCACACTTGACACACTTAAATAGCGAATTAAATATATTCTCTGTAGAAACTATCAAATGCCATTAAAAATGGGCTTAAAATATGAAACATTCTACCATATTTCCCAAACTCTGGTGTACACATACATGGGAGCTGTATCTAAATCTGAACCGATTTTGACCAAATATGACATGCATAGTAAAAATAATAATTCTGCAATCTGTGCGAAATGTCACGTAATTAGGAGTATAAATTTGGCCTCCGTGGTCATATGAGTGTAAATCGGGCGAAAGTTATATATGGGAGCTATCTATCTAAGGGCGTTTTCATTTCGCAAAAAATATATTGCCCTGGTGTTACACTACTTTTTCCCTCATTGTATTTTCGCTCAAATTATAGTGTCATTCCAAAGTTATTGTTAATTCGTAATATTGTGAGGGATTCAAGATCCAAAATCTATGACAGTGTCCTTTATATTTGGCAATCAATTTCGAGAATGTTGCACCTTTTTTCCCAATCGAAATCACCATAAGCTATATCTAAATTTGAACCTATTTCAACCAAATTTGGCACACATAACGATACCATCAAACGTACCTCTCGTGCAAATTTGAAGCAAATCACGTCAAAACTCTGGCTTTTGAGGCCATATAAGTCCAAATCGGGCGAAAGATATATGTAGGAGCTATATCTAAATCTGAACCGACTTAAATCAAATTTACCATGCATTGGTAGAATATCAATACTACTCTCTATGCAAAATTTCACGAAAATCGGTAGTAAACTTTGGCCTCTGTGGTCATATGAGTCTAAATCGGACGAAAGATATATATAGGAGCTATATCTAAATATGAACCGATTTGACTGATATTTTGCAAGTTTTTCGAGACTCATAAAATATTCGGATGTACGGAATCTGAAGAAAAACGGTTGATAAAGACGCCAACTATGACCAGATCGGGGATAAATATATATGGCCGCTATATCTAAATCTGAACCTATTTTTTTCCAAAATCAATAGCGATTGTCCTTGTTCCAAAAAACGACCCTATGCCAAATTTAAAGACGATCGAACTTAAACTGCGACCTATACTTTGCGCACAAAAATATATGAACAGACATACAGACGGACAGACAGACAGACAGACAGACGGACATCGCTAAATCCACTCAGAAATTAATTCTAAGACGATCGGTATACTAAACGATGGGTCTCAGACTTTTCCTTCTTGGCGTTACATATGAATGCACAAACTTATTACACCCCGTACCACAGTAGTGGTGAAGGGTATAAATATGGGAAACATTTAAATTGGATCCAATTTTTAGGCAAATTCGCAAACGTGTATTTATGATTTATCAGTCGATAGATATGTATTGGAAGTATGGGAAGATTTGAGTCATTTTTACAAACTTTAATTTTTGCCCAAAATGGGGAAAAAACTTATACACTGGAGCTGAACCGATTTCAACCAAATTTGACACGCATAGCTACAATGTCAATTCTATTCCCTGTGCAATTTCACGTAAATCGGATCACAAATTTGACATCTGTTGTCATAGTTATGAGTGTAAATAGGGCGAAAGATATATATAGGAGCTATATCTAAATCTGAACCGATTTCAACCGAAATTGGCATGTATATCAAGAATGTGAGTAAAACTTTGGCCTCTGTGCGTATATGAGTCTAAATCGGGCGAAGGAGATTTATGGGAGCTATATCTAAATCTGAACCGATTTCAACCAAAATCGGCACACTTTACGACACTATTAATGGTACTCCTTGTTCAAAAGATAAAGCAAATTTGGGTAAAACTCTGACATCTGGAGCCATAAGTGCACCCTCCAAAAAATCGCTTCTATAACATATACCCCAAACACATTTTGCTTCAAGCATATATATTTGCAGGATTGGTCCAAACAAAATATTGTTTGTATTGTTCAAAACTTATTATGTTTCACCTTATCAGGAGTGATATCTGACGTCTCGAGAACACTAGCATATCTAGTGTACGATTGAAGTTTAAATTTAAAGTAATTCACATCACAAAATTTTTAATTCACATCCAAAACACTGAATTCGTATCACACTTAAGAAGTGATGTCAATTCAGTGCAACGGTTGTTGAAATGGCGGACATCCCTCCTTTGATAAGCCCATGTTAAATTCACCGGTTCTGCGACAATTTTGTACCACTTCCGGATATACAAAAAGAAAATTTTCACTACTTCTTTGGCGACTCTTTTTTTTTTGCTGCGCAATTTAGAGAACAATACTTCGAAGGTACAGTACAGAACATTAAGGTACAGCTATCACATTACCAGTGATTCGATTGCGAGTGAATTTAGTAAAGTTTTTGTACGTAAGCCATGGAATGGGGCACATACCATTCGGCATGGTCAAACTTTATACTATCTACACATAGGTCCATTTACAAAGCAATATTTTACTGATAAACCTAAGAAGATGGAGGGCTTTGATACCACTTAGCTATTGACAAAACAAAAAAAAGAAACAAGTATAAAGGGTGATACGGTCAAAATTTGGTCAATATAAGCTTGACGTATATCTTTCAATTGTGCATTTAAAAAACCTGAACACCCCTCATTTTGAAGGTGTGTGTGTGTGTAGAATGTTGCTCCTATTTTGATTTTGGAATTCATTCTTCAGTTGTCAAAATGCCGTCCAAGCAAGAAGAGCAGCGTATCAAAATTTTGCTCGCGCATCACGAAAATCCGAGCTACTCGCACGCAAAGCTGGCAAAATCGCTAAAAGTTGCCAAATCTACCGTTACAAATGTAATTAAAGTGTTTGGGGAACGTTTGTCGACAGCCAGGCAGTCTGGATCGAGGGGAAATCGAACACCGGAAGCCTCTGAGACGACAAAGAGAGTTGCCGGTAGTTTCAAGCGAAACCCTAACCTCTCTCTCCGAGATGCCGCAAATAAGCTGGGTGTATCGTCTACAACCGTGCATCGAGCCAAAAAACGAGCCGAACTATCGACATACAAGAAGGTAGTGACTCCAAATCGCGATGATAAACAAAATACGACGGCCAAAGCGCGATCCCGGAGGCTGTACACGACGATGCTGACGAAGTTTGACTGCGTGGTAATGGACGACGAAACCTACGTTAAAGCCGACTACAAGCAGCTTCCGGGACAGGGGTTTTATACGGCAAAAGGAAGGGGAAAGATAGCAGATATTTTCAAGCACATAAAACTGTCAAAGTTCGCAAAGAAATATCTGGTTTGGCAAGCCATCTGTAACTGTGGCTTGAAAAGCAGCATTTTCATAGCTTCCGGGACTGTCAACCAAGAAATTTACGTGAAAGAGTGTTTGAATAAACGTCTGCTGCCTTTCCTGAAGAAACACGGTTGTTCCGTACTGTTTTGGCCGGATTTGGCATCTTGCCATTACGGTAAAAAGGCCATGGAGTGGTACGCCGCCAACAACGTGCAGGTGGTTCCCAAGGACAAGAACCCTCCCAACACGCCAGAGCTCCGCCCAATTGAGAAATACTGGGCTATTGTCAAGCGGAACCTAAAGAAGACCAAAAAAACTGCTAAGCACGAGCAGCAGTTCAAGGCAAACTGGCTTTCTGCGGCTAAGAAGGTGGACAAGGTGGCTGTACAAGATCTGATGGCAGGTGTCAAGCGTGAAGCCCGGCAATTCGGATTTGGAAAAGCGAAAGCCTAACTGAATATTTTTCCTGAATTTTATACTAATTGAACTTGAAAAAGAAATTTAATTTGATTTTTTTAAATAAACGATTTCACCGATTTACATGCGTTTTCCCTTGACCAAATTTTGACCGTATCACCCTTTATATGGCCGTAAGTTCGGCCAGGCTGAATCTTATGTACCTTCCACCATGGATTGCGTAGATACTTCTACGAAAGACTGTCATCCACAATCGAATTACTTGGGTTGTGGTATCTTAAATCGTTTTCTAAATTGTGAGTTAGTCCATACGTGGTATATATTTGACAAAAAAGGTTTGTGTAGGTAAGTCTACAAATAATTACGAATCAAAATCTCGGGATCGGTTTATATAGGGTCTATATATGATTATGGACTGATATGGACCACTTTTGGCATGATTGTTAAATATCATTTACTACCAACACGTACCAAATTTCAACCAGATGGGATGAATTTTGCTTCTCCAAAAGGCACCGGAGGTCAAATCTGGGGATCGGTTTATATGGGGGGCTATATATAATTATGGACTGATATGAACCAATTCCTGCATGGTTGTTGGATACCATATACTAACATCACGTACCAAATTTCAACCGAATCGGATGGATTTTGCTCTTCCAAGGGGCTCCGGACGTCAAATCTGGTGATCGGTTTATATGGGAGCTATATATAATTATGGACCGATGTGGACCAATTTTTGCATGGGTGGTTGAGACCATATATTAACACCACGTACCAAATATCAACTGCATCAGATGAATTTTGGTCTTCCAAGAGGCTCCGGAGGTCAAATCTGTTGATCGGTTTATATGGGGGCTATATGTAATTATGCACCGATGTGGACCAATTATTGCATGGTCATTAGAGACCATATACTAACACCGTGTACCAAATTTCAGCCGGATCGGATGAAATTTTCTTCTCTTAGAGGCTCCGCAAGCCAAATCTTGGGATCGGTTTATATGGGGGCTATATATAATAATGAAACGATGTGGACCAATTTTTGCACGATTGTTAAATACCATATACTAACATCATGTACCAAATTTCAGGCGGATCGGATGAAATTTGCTTCTCTTAGAAGCTCCCCAAACCAAATCGGGGGATCGGTTTATATGGGGGCTATATATAATTATAGGCCGATGTGGACCAATTTTTGCATGGTTGTTAGAGACCATATACTAACACCATGTACCAAATTTCAGCCCGATCGGATGAAATTTGCTTCTCTTAGAGCAATCGCAAGCCAAATTGGGGAATCGGTTTATATGGGGTCTATATATAATTATGGACCGATGTGGACCAATCTCTGCGTGGTTGTTAGAGACCATATATTCATACCATGTACCAAATTTCAGCCGAATCGGATGAAATTTGCTTCTCTTAGAGGGTCTGCAAGCCAAATTGGGGGGTCCGTTTATATGGGGGCTATACGTAAAAATGGACGGATATGGCCCATTTACAACACCGTCCGACCTACATCAATAACAACTACTTGTGCCAAGTTTCAAGTCGATAGCTTGTTTCGTTCGGAAGTTAGCGTGATTTCAACAGACGGACGGACGGACGGACATGCTTAGATCGACTCAGAATTTCTCCACGACCCAGAATATATATACTTTATGGGGTCTTACAGCAATATTTCGATGTGTTACAAACGCAATGACAAAGTTAATATACCCCCATCCTATGGTGGAGGGTATAAAAATACTTGTGCCAAGTTTCGTTCGGAAGTTAGCGTGATTTCAACAGACGGATGGACGGACGGACATGCTCAGATCGACTCATAATTTCACCACGATCCAGAATATATATACTTAATGGGGTCTTACAGCAATATTTCGATGTGTTACAAACGCAATGACAAAGTTAATATACCCCCATCCTATGGTGGAGGGTATAAAAATGCCATATACCAATTTACATAAGCCTGACTATACACATGGTTCATCGCTGGCTAATTCAAATTTGTATTGCCTTAAGTTTAGATCTGGCAGTGGGAGATAATTCATTTTTCGTCTTATTACTATTTTCCTGTAGAAATTACGAGAATTATTCCTCTCAAATTGAACCATTTTTCAACACCACTGTGCATCATCATTTCCCAAATTCCAATACCATCCCTCGTTTGGCGGCACACTTCTCCTACTCATATCATGGCAATGCAGACTAGCATATAACTTGCAGCCTCTCTACAAAGGCACATGTATCATTAACATCCCCCTCACTAAAGTGTGCCAATGGGAATCGTACTCCGGTCCATGCCATTCACGTGCAAACGGCGAACGGTTACATTTTTTCTCTAATTATCCATTGGTCTTGGTCGACATTGGTGTTGGTGTTTACGCTGGCGTCTTCATATCAATACATATTACATACTTTGTTCATGTGCACATATTAAAGCGATACAAAAAAGAAAAATTAATTAATTTTTTCATTTAGTAAATTTCACACTTTTACACAATTTTACTATATATCAAATGTGATTGCTGACGCCGGGGTGGGTGAGTCCTTGCCGTTTTATTGTTTTCTTTTTACACTGGCGTTTAATAGTAATTAAATTGATAGAAATCTTTTGTTCATTTAATTTCATCTCTTTTACTTCCTATATGTGCCATAACAAATTATTGTGGCATTTATATGGAATGCCATTGTAACTCAGTGCAAATGCAAGGACTAGTAACTTTGTGGAAGTATGGGTTTGTAAGTGTGTCTGTGTGTTAGTAATTTATTACGATAAATTTCAAGTTCCGGTTTGAAATTTATTTTTTAGATCTTTTTATATTTTCTTTTATATCATCAATATCTTGGAGATAGGCATTCACATATTAAATCCCTTCACATATTAAATCTCTGTCTAATACTTTTTCCTCGGGAGCAGTGTTGCCAGTAATTCTCTGGATATTGTCCACAAATTCGGATGCTTTCGTTCCCAAACATACCCAATTTTTGACAAAATTTTATGACTAAAATAAATAAATAGACTCTACTGTAGAATATTAGTAATGATTGAAATTTTTGCAGTACCTGTTGGCGAATTGCAATAACATAAAGATTTCGAAACAAAAAAAAAATCACCATAAATTCCCAAATTTATGGAAATTCCCCATCAAATCCCAAGAATACCAGTTCAAAAATGTCGTGCCCATTCACGAAAATATACCTAATTTGAAGAAAAAACAAGTAAAGGGTTATTTGTTAAGAGCTTGATAACTTTTTAAAAAAAAAAAACGCATAAAATTTGCAAAATCTCATCGGTTCTTTATTTGAAACGTTAGATTGGTCCATGACATTTACTTTTTGAAGATAATTTCATTTAAATGTTGACCGCGGCTGCGTCTTAGGTGGTCCATTCGGAAAGTCCAATTTTGGGCAACTTTTTCGAGCATTTCGGCTGGAATAGCCCGAATTTCTTCGGAAATGTTGTCTTCCAAAGCTGGAATAGTTGCTGGCTTATTTCTGTAGACTTTAGACTTGACGTAGCCCCACAAAAAATAGTCTAAAGGCGTCAAATCGCATGATCTTGGTGGCCAACTTACCGGTCCATTTCTTGAGATGAATTGTTCTCCGAAGTTTTCCCTCAAAATGGCCATAGAATCGCGAGCTGTGTGGCATGTAGCGCCATCTTGTTGAAACCACATGTCAACCAAGTTCAGTTCTTCCATTTTTGGCAACAAAAAGTTTGTTAGCATCGAACGATAGCGATCGCCATTCACCGTAACGTTGCGTCCAACAGCATCTTTGAAAAAATACGGTCCAATGATTCCACCAGCGTACAAACCACACCAAACAGTGCATTTTTCGGGATGCATGGGCAGTTCTTGAACGGCTTCTGGTTGCTCTTCACTCCAAATGCGGCAATTTTGCTTATTTACGTAGCCATTCAACCAGAAATGAGCCTCATCGCTGAACAAAATTTGTCGATAAAAAAGCGGATTTTCTGCCAACTTTTCTAGGGCCCATTCACTGAAAATTCGACGTTGTGGCAGATCGTAAGTCTATTCATGATGAAATGTCAAAGCATACTGAGCATCTTTCTCTTTGACACCATGTCTGGAATCCCACGTGATCTGTCAAATACTAATGCATGAAAATCCTAACCTCAAAAGAATCACCCTTTATATACGCCCGTAAGTTCGGCCAGGCCGAAGCTTATGTACCCTCCACCATGGATTGCGTAGAAACTTCTACTGAAGACTGTCATCCACAATCGAATTACTTGGGTTGCGGTAACTTTTGCCGATGACAAGGTATCTTAAAACTTCCTAATACCGTAATATATACCACGTAGTCCATACGTGGTATATATTAAACTTAAAATGGCCGATTAATTACGTATATAATTAAGTTTGACAAAATTTTATATAGAAATAAAATTTTGATAAAATAAAATTTTCACAACATTTTCTATAGAAGTAAAATTTGAACAAAATTTTCTATAGAAATACGACTTTAACAAAATTTTCTATAGAAATAACATTTTGACAAAATTTTCTATAGAAGTAAAATTTTAATAAAATTTTCAAAATATTTAAAATTTTGACAACATTCTCTATAGAATTAAAATTTTGACAACATTTTCTATAGAAATAAAATTTTGCCAAAATTTTCTATAGAAATAAAATTTTGACAAAATTTTCTATAGGAATAAAATTTTAACAAAATTTTCTATAGAAATAAAATTGTGTTAGATTATTTTTGCTCGAGTGGCAAGCATGATTATGAACCGATATGGACCAATTTTTGTGTGATTGGGGATCGGCTATATATAACTATAGACATATATGGACCAATTTTGGCATGGTTATTAGCGGCCATATATTAACACCACGTTGTAAATTTCAACCGGATCGGATGAATTTTGCTCGTCCAAGTGGCTCCGGAGTTCAAATCTGGGGATCGGTTTATATAGGGGCTATATATAATTATGGACTGATATGGACCAATTTTTGAATGCATCTTTGAGACTATATACTAATACCATGTACCAAATTTCAGCCGGATCGGATGAAATTTGCTTCTCTTAGAGGATCCGCAAACCAAATCTGGGAATCGGTTTATATGGGGCCTATATATAATTATGGACCAATTTCTGCATGGTTGTTTGAGACCATATACTAACACCACGTACCAAATTTCAACCGGATCGTATGAATTTTGCTCCTCTAAGAGGCTCCGGAGTTCAAATCTGGGATCGGTTTATATGGGGGCTATATATAATTATGGACCGATATGGACCAATTTTTGCATGGTTGTTAGAGACCATATACTAATACCATGTACAAAATTTCAGCCGTATCGGATAAAATTTGCTTCTCTTAGAGCAATTGCAAACCAAACTTGGGGGTCCGTTTATATGGGGGCTATACGTAAAAGTGGACCGATATGGATCAATTTTTGCATGGTTGTTAGAGTCCATATAGTGACACCATGTACCAAATTTCAGCCGGATCGGATGAAATTTGCTTCTCTTAGAGCAATCGCAAGCCAAATTTGGGGGTCCGTTTATATGGGGGCTATACGTAAAAGTGGACCGATAAGGACCAATTTTTGCATGGTTGTTAGAGACCATATACTGACACCATGTACCAAATTTCAGCCGGATCGGATGAAATTTGCTTCTCTTAGAGCAATCGCAAGCCAAATTTGGGGGTCCGTTTATATGGGGGCTATACGTAAAAGTGGACCGATATGGATCAATTTTTGCATGGTTGTTAGAGACCATATAGTGACACCATGTACCAAAGGATCGGATGAAATTTGCTTCTCTTAGATGCTCAGATCGACTCAGAATTTCACCACGACCCAGAATATATATACTTTATGGGGTCTTAGAGCAATATTTCGATGTGTTACAAACGGAATGACAAAGTTAATATACCCCCATCCTATGGTGGAGGGTATAAAAACCTGGCGGATTGCAATAAAATTAAGATTTCGAAATACAAAACTTCCAAAAAAAAATTCTTAAGATTTCGTCACACAAAAATCCCCACAAAATATTCTCAAATATATGGAAATTCCCCATCAAACCCCCCTAAGTTCCCAGCTCAAAAATGTCATGGCCATTCACGAAAAATATACCCAATTTGGAGAAAAACCCGTGGCGGATTTCAATAAAATCAAGATTTTGAAACACAAAAATTCCAAAATCCCTAAGTTCCCTGCTTAAAAAATGCCCAAAATCTATTTAAATTCCCCACAAAATCTCCAACTCTCCAGCTCAAAAATTTCGTGCCCATTCACGACAAAATATCCCCAATTTGGAGAAAAAGAAACTTGGCGGATTGCAATAAAATTAAGATTTCGAAACACAATAATTCCAAAATCAAATTCTTAAGATTTCGTAACACAAAAATCCCCACAAAAAATTCCCAAATATATGGAAATTCCCCATCAAATCCCCCTAAGTTCCCAGCTCAAAAATGTCGTGCCCATTCACGAAAAATATACCCAATTTGGAGAAAAAACCCTGGCGGATTGCAATAAAATTAAGATTTCGAAACTCAAAAATTCCAAAATCAAATTCTTAAGATTTCGAAACACAAAAATCCCTTAAATTTATTGAAATTCCCCATCGAATCCATCCACGAAAAATATACCCAATTTGGAGACAAATTCCTAGCGGATTGCAATAAAATTAAGATTTCGAAACTCAAAAATCCCCACAAAAATTCCCAAATTTATGGAAATTCCCCATCAAATACCTAAGATGGATAAAATTTCCTGGCAAATTGTAATAAAATCAAGATTTCGAAACACCAAAATGCCCAATAAATCCCCAAATCTATGGAAATTCCCCACAAACTCCCCAGCTCAAAAATTTCGTGCCTATTCACGAAAAATATACCCAATTTGGAGAAAAACACCTGGGGATTGCAATAAAATCAAGATTTCGAAACAAAAAAATTCCAAAATCAAAATCCTAAGATATAGAAACACAAAAATGCCCACAAAAAATTCCCAAATATATGGAAATTCCCCATCAAATCCCCCTAAGTTCCCAGCTCAAAAATGTCGTGCCCATTCACGAAAAATATACCCAATTTGGAGAAAAAAACCTGGCGGATTGAAATAAAATTGAGATTTCAAAACACACAAATTCCAAAATCAAATTCTTAGGATTTCGAAACACAAGAATCCCCACAAAAATCCCTTAAAATTATGGAAATTCCTCATCAAATCCCTGCTCAAAAATTTCGTGCCCATCCACAAAAATATACCCAATTTGGAGAAAACTTCCTGGCGGATTGCAATAAAATGAAGATTTCAAAACACAACAATTCCCAACTTTATTGAAATTACCCCATCAAATCCCTAAGTTCCCAGCTCACATTTGAAGAAAAACACTTGGCGGATTGCAATAAAATCAAGATTTTGAAACACAAAAATTCCAAAATCCAATCCCTAAGTCCCCAGCTCAAAAATTTCGTGCCCATTCACGAAAAATATCCCCAATTTGGAGAAAAATTCATGGTGGATTGCAAGATTTTGAAACACAAATATACCTAAACGTAATGGAAATTCCCTATCAAATCCCTAATTCCACAGCAAAATTTCGTGCCCTTCAATGAAAAATATTCCCAATTTTTGGGAAAAATCCCCAATACCGTCAACACTGCTCTGGAGGACACTTTATGTCGTACAATAAAATTTGCTTTGGCATTTAGTTGATAATCAGTCATGGGTAGGCAGATAAAAAGAGGCATGACATTCTTCTATTACTTTACGGCAAAGCAGCAACTTACCTAAATAATTAAGGATACATTTGAAGGATTTTCGAAAAATCCATGATAGAGCTCTAGCGATTATGGAGATTAGTTCACTGAACAATGGATAATTTAAAGAATAAACTCGTTTAACCACTAATTAAATGTGGGGGTGAATTTAACATCAAGGCCAATTACAAATTTAAATATCTTGATGGAGTATTCACTTAACAAATGAAGAAAGTGACAAAGCAAATAAAATTTAAATTTAGAGCATAGCCATCACCATTCACTGAAAATATTAATTTCTTTTCTAGGAAACGAAATTTTTGACCATCGAATTTTTATACCCTCCACCATAGGATGGGGGGTATATTAACTTTGTCATTCCGTTTGTAACACATCGAAATATTGCTCTAAGACCCCATAAAGTATATATATTCTGGGTCGTGGTGAAATTCTGAGTCGACCTTAGCATGTCCGTCCGTCTGTTGAAATCACGCTAACTTCCGAACGAAACAAGCTATCGACTTGAAACTTGGCACAAGTAGTTGTTATTGATGTAGGTCGGATGGTATTGCAATGGGCCATATCGGTCCACTTTTACGTATAGCCCCCATATAAACGGACCCCCAAATTTGGCTTGCAATTGCTCTAAGAGAAGCAAATTTCATCCGATCCGGCTGAAATTTGGTACATGGTGTTAGTATATGGTCTCTAACAACCATGCAAAAATTGGTCCACATCGGTCCATAATTATATATATAGCCCCCATATAAACCGATCCCCCGATTTGGTTTGCGAGGCCTCTAAGAGAAGCAAATTTCATCCGATCGGGCTGAAATTTGGTTCATGGTGTTAGTATATGGTCTCTAACAACCATGCAATTGGTCCACATCGGTCCATAATTATATATAGCCCCCATATAAACCGATCCCCAGATTTGGCTTGCGAGGCCTCTAAGAGAAGCAAATTTCATCCGATCCGGCTGAAATTTGGTACATGGTTTTAGTATATGGTCTTTAAAAACCATGCAAAAATTGGTCCACATCGGTCCATAATTATATACAGCCCCCATATAAACCGATCACCAGATTTGACCTCCGGAGCCTCTTGGAAGACCAAAATTCATCTGATTCAGTTGAAATTTGGTACGTGGTGTTAATATATGGCCTCAAACTCCCATGCAAAAATTGGTCGAAATCGCTCCATAATCATATATAGGCCCCATATAAACCGATCCCCAGATTTGACCTCCAGAGCCCTTTGGAAGAGCAAAATTCTTCCCATTCGGTTGAAATTTATTACGTGATGTTAGTATATGGTATCCAACAACCATGCAGGAATTAGTTCCTATCAGCCCATAATTGTATATATATATATATATATATATATATATATATATATATATATATATATATATATATGTATATATATATATATATATATATATATATATATATATATATATATATATATATATATATATATATATATATATATATATATATATATATATATATATATATATATATATATATATATATATATATATATATATATATATATATATATATATATATATATATATATATATATATATATATATATATATATATATATATATATATATATATATATATATATATATATATATATATATATATATATATATATATATATATATATATATATATATATATATATATATATATATATATATATATATATATATATATATATATATATATATATATATATATATATATATATATATATATATATATATATATATATATATATATATATAAACCGATCCCCAGATTTGACCTCCGGTGCCTTGTGGAGAAGCAAAATTCATCCGATCTGCTTGAAATTTGGTACGTGGTGATCGTATATGATATTTAACAACCATGCCAAAAGTGGTCCATATCAGTCCATAATCATATATAGCCCCATATAAACCGATCTCGAGATTTGGTTTTGGAGCCTCTTGGAGGAGTACTGTGCTAGTATTTGGTCATTAACAACCAGTTATAAGATACCACAACCCAAGTACTTCGATTGTGGATGACAGTCTTTCGTAGAAGTTTCTACGCAATCCATGGTGGAGGGTACATATGATTCGGCCTGGCCGAACTTACGGCCGTATATACTTGTTCTTTCTTTGCATGCATACCTCGAAATTTTTAATATCAGGCAAATCGAATAATAATTGCGGTAAGAAAGGAGATGCTGGGCTCCATTTACTTTCAAGCTCTCACTGATCTGCGGTGATAGCCTGAGAGTTAAGGAACATACTTCCCTTCATCAGGGTCTCTGGTTGGTTGTTATAAGATTCTTCTTAAATCTTAAGATACAATATTCTTCTTAAATCTAAAGATACAATATTTCAATTAATTTAAGGACGAATTAAAAATGAGTTTCTTTACTTTAAGGAAATTTTGCCTTTGTTCAAAGACATACGACTTAAACGGAGGGACGCAAATTTTGCAAAATTTCTGTCCTAAATTTAATAAAAACAAATCTTTGACGCATTGATCATAAACTTTATTTCAATTTCATTATTTTAAAGAAATTTGTGCTTAATATTTTGCAAATTGCACATCCAACAATTAAGGTTGCGTAATCTTTAATACCACTTAAAAAATATTTTTTTTTTGTGTTCGCGAACTTAGCCTATAGCCTCTATTAACTATGCTAAAAGTGGTCCATATAAACCGACCAATTTTTGCATGTAGGCATATATTGACATCACACAAGGGATGATAAATGATGTTGACGAAAAAGTAATAACACGGATATACGGCAGTAAGTTCGGCCAGGCCGAATCTTATGTACCCTCCACCACAGATTGCGTGGAAACTTCTACGAAAGACTGTCATACACAATCGAATTACTTGGGTTGAGGTATCTTAAAACTTCTTAACATGGGTTTCTAAATTGTGAGTTAGTCCATACGTGGTATACACTAGACAAAAAAGGTATGTATAAGTAAGTCTACAAATAATTACGAATCGATATGGACTTTTGCACGGTACTTAGAGAGCCAGAATTGAAATATGAGGGCCGCTTGTATGGGGGCTATATACAATTATGAACTTGATATGGACCAATTTTTGTGTGATTGGGGATCGATTTATCTGAGGGCTATATATAACTATAGACCGATATGGACTTAGTTAGGCATGGTTGTTAACGGCTCACTTAGACCATTCAGTCCATTGTGATAAAGTAGTCGACCCCATAAAGTAGTCTCTAATAACCATGCAAAAATTGGTCCACATCGGTCCATAATTATATATAACCCCCATATAAACCGTTCCCCAGATGTGATCTCCGGAGCTTCTTGGAGAAGCAAAATTCATCCGTTCCGGTTGAAATTTGGAACGTGGTGTTAGTATATGGCCGCTAATAACCATGCCAAAATCGGTCCATATCTGTCTATAGTTATATATAGGCGATCCCCAATCACACAAAAAATGGTCCATATCGGTTCATAATCATGGTTGCCACTCGAGCAAAAAATAATCTACCAAAATTTTATTTTTATAGAAAATTTTGTCAAAATGTTATTTCTATAGAAAATTTTGTCAAAATTTTATTTCTATAGAAAATGGTGTTAAAATTTTATTTCTATAGAAATTTTTTTTCCAAATTTTACTTCTATAGAAAATGTTGTCAAAATTTTATTTTGTCAAAATTTTATTTCTATAGAAACTTTAAACTTAATTATATACGTATTTAATCGGCCATTTTTAGTTTAATACATACCACGTATGGACTAAATGGTGATACGGTCAAAATTTGGTCAAGGGAAAACGCGTGTAAATCGGTGAAATCGTTTATTTAAAAAATCAAATTAAATTTCTTTTTCAAGTTCAATTAGTATAAAATTCACGAAAAATATTCAGTTAAGCTTTTGCTTTTCCAAATCCGAATTGCCGGTCCTCACGCTAGACACCTGCCATCAGATTTTGTACAGCCACCTTGTCCACCTTCTTAGCCGCAGAAAGCCAGTTTGCCTTGAACTTCTGCTCGTCCTTAGCAGTTTTTTGGTCTTCTTTAGGTTCCGCTTGACAATAGCCCAGTATTTCTCAATTGGGCGGAGCTCTGGCGTGTTGGGAGGGTTCTTGTCCTTGGGTACCACCTGCACGTTGTTGGCGGCGTACCACTCCATGGCCTTTTTACCGTAATGGCAAGATGCCAAATCCGGCCAAAACAGTACGGAACAACCGTGTTTCTTCAGGAAAGGCAGCAGACGTTTATTCAAACGCTCTTTCACGTAAATTTCTTGGTTGACAGTCCCGGAAGCTATGAAAATGCTGATTTTCAAGCCACAGGTACAGATGGCTTGCCAAACCAGATATTTCTTTGCGAACTTTGACAGTTTTATGTGCTTGAAAATATCTGCTACCTTTCCCCGTCTTTTTGCCGTATAAAACCCCTGTCCCAGAAGCTGCTTGTAGTCGGCTTTGACGTAGGTTTCGTCGTCCATTACCACGCAGTCAAACTTCGTCAGCATCGTCGTGTACAGCCTCCGGGATCGCGCTTTGGCCGTCGTATTTTGTTTATCATCGCGATTTGGAGTCACTACCTTCTTGTAAGTCGATAGTCCGGCTCGTTTTTTGGCTCGATGCACGGTTGTAGACGATACACCCAGCTTATTTGCGGCATCTCGGAGAGAGAGGTTAGGGTTTCGCTTGAAACTACCGGCAACTCTCTTTGTTGTCTCAGCGGTTTCCGGTTTTCGATTTCCCCCCGATCCAGACTTCCTGGCTGTCGACAAACGTTCCCCAAACACTTTAATTACACTTGTAACGGTTGATTTGACAACTTTAAGCGATTTTGCCAGCTATGCGTGCGAGTAGCTCGGATTTTCGCGATGCGCGAGCAAAATTTTGATACGCTGCTCTTCTTGCTTGGACGGCATTTTGACAACTGAAGAGTGAATTCCAAAATCAAAATAGGAGCAACATTCTACACACACACCTTCAAAATGAGGGGTGTTCAGGTTTTTTAAATGCACAATTGAAAGAAATACGTCAAGTTTATATTGACCAAATGTTGACCGTATCACCCTTTATTTGCTTTATAGATCTCACACCTCTATATATTTATGCCAAAGTTGCTATATCCCCGCCCATCCATTACCAAAAAATTAAATGCAACACACTTTTCTTATAGCGACCAGATACGCATTTGAATACGAATATTGGTATACGACTATAGAACTTTGCATTAGGTATGAATTGTATACAATTAATGCAACACATGTACGTACGTTAGGCATTCCAGGAAATTTTCGAAAAACTTTAGAAACTGTCCAAAACATATGTGTACAAGAAACTACCATTAAATATTACAATGTTATAGACCCAAAGCAGGGGATGCGTTTGGGTTAAAATTAATTAAATGCAATGAGATTTCATATTTGCAACTGATATCAATTAAGGCCTATTAATAAATTATTATATGAAAATCTAATTAATAAACTCCAGCGGCAACTGTTTCCAGTGCAATTCTTACGGCTCATAGTAAAAACAAATCATGCAAAAAGTCACATAATCGATATCTGAAGCAAATTTCTGGCCTCTCCCCACTTTGGCTTATGTGAGACCTTTATTTACTGAGCAAATTGTGTTTTTGTTTAGTTTTTCCATGTTGTGATCATTGCTAGAGGCCCTCTATGCCTAATTCTCTCCACTTCAATAGAAAATGAATATTTCCTTTTCTCTTCCCAGAAACTATCTAGCCACATCCCCGACCCCCCACCCTTGACAAATAAAGAATTTCACTACAAAAGCATAAAACTACCATTAAATATAATCAAGTGGAAATTTGTGGTTAATGTTTTTGCATAGATTTTTTTACATATACCCATGAAGAATTGAACATATTTCAGGAGTTTCGATTATAACTAAATGCGACGGAGGGTGCGAGGGAACTTCTATTCGTAATTCAAGTCAACCATTCTCTTTGTTTTCCATGTCACAAAAGTTAGTTTGTAATAAATAATAAAGCAAATGTTATGATTTCCAGTCCATGTTCAGTCTTTCGATTTTGATATTAGTCACGCATTTATCAAGGTGCCTTACACAACGAACTTATGGCAAAATGAAAATGACCCATAAGTGCTCTTGATTGCTGTGCGTTGGTGGATATAAATTATTAAAGTTCACCATTAATAATAATAAGAAATTTTATATTAGAAGAATTTCATTTGCGCACATTTAATAAATGTTATGGACAATTTCAGCAATGTGTTCAGCATAATAATTTTATTGCTATAGAAAATTGAATAAAAATTTTATTTCTAAAGAATATTATCTCAATTTTTTTTTTGTGTTTTTGAAAAATTGTTCTAAAGAAAATTTTTTCAAAATTTTATTTCTTTAGGAAATTTTCTCAAAATTCTATTCCGAGAGAAAATGTGTCAAAATTTTATTTCTATAAAAAATGTTGTCAAAATTTTATTTCTATAAAAAATTTTGTCAAAATTTTATTTCTATAAAAAATTTTGTCAAAATTTTACTTTGTCAAAATTTTATTTCTATGGCAAATTTTGTCAACATTTTTTTTCTATCGAAAATTTGGTCAAAATTTTATTTCCATAGAAAAGTTTGTAACAAAAATTTATTACAATAGAAAATTTAATCAAAATGTCTATTCTATACAAAACTTAGTCTAAATTTTATTTCTATAGAAAATTTTGTTAACTTTTTATACCCACCACCATAGGATGGGGGGTATATTAACTTTGTCATTCCGTTTGTAACACATCGAAATATTGCTCTAAGACCCCATAAAGTATATATATTCTGGGTCGTGGTGAAATTCTGAGTCGATCTGAGCATGTCCGTCCGTCCGTCCGTCCGTCTGTTGAAATCACGCTAACATCCGAACGAAACAAGCTATCGACTTCAAACTTGGCACAAGTAGTTGTTATTGATGTAGGTCGGACGGTATTGCAAATGGGCCATATCGGTCCACTTTTACGTATAGCCCCCATATAAACGGACCCAAAAATTTGGCTTGCGAGGCCTCTAAGAGAAGCAAATTTCATACGATCCGGCTGAAATTTGGTACATGGTGTTGGTATATGGTCTCTAACAACCATGCAAAAATTGGTCCACATCGGTCCATAATTATATATAGCCCCCTTATAAACCGATCCCCCGATTTGGCTTGCGAGGCCCCTAAGAGAAGCAAATTTCATCCGATCCGGCTGAAATTTGGTGCATGGTGTCAGTATATGGTCTCTAACAACCATGCAAAAATTGGTCCACATCGGTCCATAATTATATATAGCCCCCATATAAACCGATCCCCAGATTTGGCTTGCGAGGCCTCTAAGAGAAGCAAATTTCATCCGATCCGGCTGAAATTTGGTACATGGTGTTAGTATATGGTCCTTAACAACCATGCAGAAATTGGTCGATATCGGTCCATAATTATATATAGCCCCCACATAAACCGATCCCCCGATTTGGCTTGCGAGGCCTCTAAGAGAAGCAAATTTTATCCGATCCGGTTGAAATTTGGTACATGGTGTTAGTATATGGTCCTTAACAACCATGCAAAAATTGGTCGACATCGGTCCATAAACCCAGCCAACTGCACTCAAATCGATGATTTGACGGTGGCAACGGAAAAGAGAGCCGGCTATCATGTAAAACCCTTCTTCGGAAGGTTCAAGTGTGGTTCATTGTAGGGTTTAATGAACTGCCTCAATTTATTCTGATATTGGTTGATAGTTTTGCTGCAAGTAGAGGATGCTGATGAGGAATGTGGTAATTCCGAAACGTGCGTTCATCCAACCATCTTGCACTCCATAGGGCTTTGCCCAAATAAATTTGACAAACATTCTTTTCCTGTTGGTTAAGCTACACTTGTAGTTTAGTCAATGCATGGTTTTAAGCTGAAATTGAAAAAACAACAAATAAAATTTTGACAAAATTTTCTATAGAAATAAAATTTCTTACAAATATTTTTGAGTGTTGTTGACCTATTTTATGTTTATTCTGATTATTAATTTTATTCGGCTTGAGGTCATAGAAACAATCGATTATTGATTTGTTTTAATATTTATTTCCAATATTTCGGTTAGTGCCACTAACCATCTTCTGGGATTTTGTATCTACATAAAATACAAAAATTAAATTACTTTTAATGTTCACAAATCACAATATTATTTTAGATATAATATATTGAAAATAACTAACGTTACAAAATTTTTTATAGAAATAAAATTTTGACAAAATTTTCTATAGAAATAAAATTTTGACAAATTTTTTATAGAAATAAAATTTTGACAAAATTTTCTATAGAAATAAAATTTTGACAAAATTTTCTATAGAAATAAAATTTTGACAAAATTTTCTATAGAAATAAAATTTTGACAAAATTTTCTATAGAAATAAAATTTTTTAAAAATATTTTTGAGTGTTGTTGACCTATTTTATATTTATTCTGATCATTAATTTTATTCGGCAAACAATCGATTATTGATTTGTTCTAATATTTATTTCCAATATTTCGGTTAGTGCCACTAATCATCTTCTGGGATTTTGTATCTACATGAAATACAAAAATTAAATTACTTTTAATGTTCACAAATCACAATATTATTTTAGATATAATATATTGAAAATAATTAACGTGACAAAAATTTTAATAGAAATAAAATTTTGACAAAATTTTCTATAGAAATAAAATTTTGACAAATTTTTCTATAGAAATAAAATTTTGACAAAATTTTCTATGGAAATAAAATTTTGACAAAATTTTCTATAGAAATAAAATGTTGACAAAATTTTCTATAGAAATAAAATATTGACAAAATTTTCTATAGAAATAAAATTTTGGTAGATTATTTTTGGCTCGAGTGGCAACCATGATTATGAACCGATATGGACCAATTTTTGTGTGATTGGGGATCGGTTATATATGACTATAGACAGATAACACCACGTACCAAATTTCAACCGGATCGGATGAATTTTGCTCCTCCAAAAGTCTCCGGAGGATAAATCCGGGAATCGGTTTATAAGGGGACTATATATAATTATGGACCGATGTGGACTAATTTTTGCACAGTTGTTAGAAACCATGTACCAACTTTCAGCCGGATCGAATGAAATTTGCTTCTCTTAGAGGCTCCGCAAGCCAAATCTGTGGATCGGTTTATATGGGGGCTATATATAATTATAGACCGATGTGGACCAATTTTCGCACAGTTGTTAGAGACCATATACAAACACCATGTTCCAAATTTCAACCGGATCGGATGAATTTTACTCCTCCGAGAGTCTACGCAAGCCAAATCTGAGCGTTGGTTTATGTGGGGGCTATACGTAAAAGTGGTCCGATATGGCCCATTTTCAATACCATCCGACCTACATCAATAACAACTACTTGTGTCGATAGCTTGTTTCGTTCGGAAGTTAGCGTGATTTCAACAGACGGACGGACGGACGAACAGGCTTAGATCGACTCAGAATTTCACCACGACCCAGAATATATATACTTTATGAAGTCTTAAATATTTCGATGTGTTACAAACGGAATGACAAAGTTAATATACCCCCCATCCTATGGTGGATGGTATAAAAAAATAATTCTATAGAAAGTTTTACTAAATGTTTTTTTTTTTTTTTTTATAGAAACTTTTGTTTAAATTTTATTTTTATAGAAAATTTTGTCGAAATCGTATTTCTATAGAAATTTTTTTCAAAATTTTGTTTCTGTAGAATATTTTGTCAGAATTTTATTTTTTATAGAAATTTTTTTCAAAATCGTATTTCTATAGAAAATTTTGTCAAAATTTGATATCTATAGAAATTTTTTTCAAAATTTAATTTCTGTAGAAAATTTTGTCAACATTTTATTTTTATAGAAAATTTTGTCAAAAATTTATTTCTATCGAAAATGTCAAAATTTTATTTCTGACGAAAATTTTGTCAACATTTTATTTCTATCGAAAATTTATTTCCATAGAAAATTTTGTAGCAAAAATTTATTACTATAGAAAATTTAATCACTGTCATTTCTATTGAAAATTTAGTCACAAAATTTTATTTTTATATAACATTTTGTCAAAATTTATTTTTTTAGAAAATTTATTTTAATAGAAAATTTTGTCAATATTTTATTTCAGTAGTAACTTTTGCAAAAATTTTTTCTATAGAAGATTTTGTTAAAGTTTTAATTCTACAGAAAATTTTTTTGTCAAAATTTGATTTCTATAGAAAATTTTGCCACAATTGTAATTTTACTGAGAAAATTGTGTCAATAGAGTTGAATAGAAAATTTTGCTAATTTTTTTTACAGAAAATGTTGTCAAAATTTTGTTTTTATAGAAAATTTTGTCAAAATTTTGTTTTTATAGAAAATATTGTCAAAATTTTGTTTTTATATAAAAGATTTTATTTCTATAGAAAAATTGTGTGAAAATTTTATTTTTGTAGAAAATTTTGTCAAAATTTTATTTTTATAGAAAATTTTGTCAAAATTTTATTTCTATAGAAAATATTTGCGAAATTTTATTCCTATAGAAATTTTTCTCAAAATTTTATTACTGTAAAAAACTTGTGACAAGTTGTTTTCTATAGAAAATCAGCTAATAATAAGGCTTTTGGCCTTATTATTAGATGATTCTAGTATAAATTGGAACGGATAGTTTACCTGCAGGTACAGGTTATACATTGTCTGGATATGGCTCTTGTAGTCACCAGTCACTTGACCTTGTCTTATTAGCCATTCCAACCCAGACATACAACAATAGCGTATGTATCTCTCAAAAGTAGACAGTGGTTCAAATGTTCAATTTCGGTTCTGAAAAGTAATTATTGTCTTATACCCCAATATTCCTATATCCAGAGATGAAAACACGTATATAAGTCCACTTTAGTCTATTCATCTATCTCTATGTCCATCCGCTACTGTAGTTCACACACTGTTTGTGAGTGTGTGTATGGTTTTTTTTTAAGAGGGATTAACGTCAAAAAATTCAAGTAGCTGCCATAAATATTGCATCTGACAGATGCAACAAAGACAAAAGCAATGCAGACAATGGGGCTGAGTACCAACATACTGATAAAATCGCTCATGTAATACCGGCATTTACAAGATACTCTTACTTGGACTGTGTGGAAATATGCTGCTGGTAAAATGGATACAGAATCCAAATAGCATGTGTCGCTTATTGGTTTAAGGTTCAATTTTGTTTGTATCAAACCATCTGTCCGTCCATCCATCTCGGTAAGTACTTCAGTCTACATGTCAGTCTCTCTGTTTGGCTATCATAAGAGATCTATGTGAGTATGACCAGTCTATGAAGTTAATCTCAACTTTTATGAGAATAACTTAAAAAAGTATATGTAGCCAAAATACATGCTACGAGAATTGAATGGATTTTCTTATTTAATTAATTTCTATAGATTTTTTTTGTCAAAATTTTATTTCTATGGAAAAATTTGCAAAATTTTATTTATATAGAAAATTTTGTCAAAATGTTGTTTCTGTAGAAAAATTTTTTAAAATTTTATTTACATAGAAAATTTTGTCAAAATTTTATTTTTCATAGAAAATTTTTTCAAAATTTTATTTTTCATAGAAAATTTTGTCAAAATTTTATTTTTCATAGAAAATTTTGTCAAAGAAAATTTTGTCAAAATTTTATTTTTCATAGAAAATTTTGTCAAAATTTTTATTTTCATAAAAAATTGTGTCAAAATTTTTTTTCTATAGAAAAATTTGTCAAAATTTTATTTATATAGAAAATGTTGTCAACATTTTATTTATTTTCATAAAAAATTGTGTCAAAATGTTTTTTCTGTAGAAAATTTTGTCAAAATTTTATTTCTATAGGAAATTTTGTCAAAATTTTATTTATATAGAAAATTTTGTCAAAATTTTGTTTCTGTAGAAAAATTTGTTAAAATTTTATTTATATAGAAAATGTTGTCAATATTTTATTTATATAGAAAATTTTGTCTAAGTTTGCTAAACAAATTTTAATTCTGCAGAAAATTTTTTCAAACTTATATTCTAGAAAAATTTTTATTTCTAGAAAAATTTGTATTTGTGTGGAACATTTTGTCAAAATTTTTGGAACATTTACTCACAGTTTTATTTCTATAGAAAATTTTCTCAAAATTTTACTTCCAAAGAAAGTATCTCAAAACAATGTTCCAATAAAAAAAATTATTAGAAACGTTTCTCAAATGTTAATTTCTATAGATTTTTTTTTGTTAAAATTTTATTTCTATGGAAAAATTTGTCAAAATTTTATTTATATAGAAAATTTTGTCCAAATTTTGTTTCTGTAGAAAAATTTGTTAAGATTTTATTTATATAGAAAATTTTGTCAAAATTTTATGTTTCATAGAAAATTTTGTCAAAATTTTATTTTTCATAGAAAATTTTGTCAAAATTTTTATTTTCATAAAAAATTGTGTCAAAATTTTTTTTCTATAGAAAAATTTGTCAAAATTTTATTTATATAGAAAATGTTGTCAACATTTTATTTATATAGAAAATTTTGTCAAATTTTGCCTAAAAAAATTTTTGCAAATATCTCACGTTTCTTTTGCCAAGTCAAATCATCGATATCGATGTAGTATGAATTTATTTTTGTGGAAAATGTTGTCAAAATTTTATTTGACAAAAAATTTAGTCAAAATTTTGTTTCTGTAGAAAAATTTGTTAAGATTGTATTTATATAGAAAATTTTGTCAAAATTTTATTTTTCATAGAAAATTTTGTCAAAATTTTATTTTTTATAGAAACTTTTGTCAAAATGTTATTTCTATAGAAAACTTTGTCAAAATTTTATTTCTATAGAAAAATTTGTTAAAATTTTAATTATATAGAAAATGTTGTCAATATTTTATTTATATAGAAAATTTTGTCATATTTTGCCTAAAAAAAATTTTGCAAATATCTCATGTTTCTTTTGCCAAGTCAAATCATCGATATCGATGTAGTATGAATTTATTTTTGTGGAAAATGTTGTCAAAACTTTATTTGTCTTTGTAGAAAATTTTCTCAAAAATTTTCCCAAATTTTATTTTGATTGAAAAATTTCTACAAATTTTACTTTATAGCAAATATTGTCAAAATTTTATATCTATTGTAGGTTTTGACAAAATTTTATTTCTATTCTCAAAATTATAGTTCCATAAAAAATTTTTTTCATAATTTTATTTCTATAGAAAATGTTCTCAAATTTTTATTTTTAAGGCCATTTTTTATAAATTTAGTTTCTATGTTATATGAAATTTTGGCAAGATTTTGTTTGAAAATAAAATTATACCAAATTTTCTATAGAATTAAAATTTTAAGAAGATTTTGTATAGAACTAAATTTTTCATTCAATTTTTTATTGAAATAAGCATTTGAGAAATTTTCTACAGACATACAATTTTGACAGATTTTCCACAAAAATAATTTTTTTTTTTAAGAAATTAAAACTTTGAAGAAATTTTCTATAAAAATCAAATTTCGACAAAATTTTCTATAGAACTAAATTTTTGACAAAATTTTCTATAAAAATATAATGTCTAGAAATTTTCGAAATAAAATTTGGGAAAAATTTCTATAGAAATAAATTTTGAGATAATTTTCTAGACAAATAAAATTTTGACAAAATTATCCACAACAAGTATATACGGCCGTAAGTTCGGTCAGACCGAATCTTATGTAGCCTCCACCATGGATTTTGTAGAAACTTCTACTAAAGACTGTCATCCACAATCGAATTACTTGGGTTGTGGTAATATTTACCGATGGCAAGGTATCTTAAAACTCCTTAACATCGCCTTCTACTTTGTAATTTAGTCCATACATAGTATATATTAGACAAAAACGGTATATATAGGTAATTACGAAACGATATGGACTTTTGCGCGGTAATTAGAGAGCCAGAATTGAAATATGGGGGCTATATACAAATATGAACCGACATGGACCAATTTTTGTGTGATTGTTGATCGGTTTTTTTGAGGGGTATATAACTATAACTATAAACCGATATGGACATAGTTTTGCATGGTTGTTAGCAGCCATATACTAGCAACATGTACAAAATGTCAACTGAATCGGATGAAATTTGCTCCTCCACGAGGCTATATATGATTATGGACGATATGGACCAATTTTTGCATGGTTGTTAGTGTCCATAAACTTACACAAAATATACAATTTCAACTGAATCGAATGAAATTTGTTCCTCCAAAAGGCTCCAATACCAAATCTGGTGATCGGTTTATATGGGGGCTATATATGATTGACCAATTTTTGCATGGTTGTTAGAGATCATATACTAACACTACGTACCAAATTTCAAACGGATCGTATGAATTTTGCTCGTCTAAGAGCCTCCGGAGTTTAAATCTGGGAATCGTTTTATATGGGGGCTATATATAAATATGGACCGATATGGATCAATTTTTGCATGGTTGTTAGAGATCATATATTTGTACCACGTATCAAATTTCAACCGGATCGGATGAAATTTACTTCTTTGAGAAGCTCCGCAAGCCAAATCTGGGGGTCCGGTTATATGCGGGCTTTACGTAAAGTTGGTCCGATATCGCCCATTTGCAATACCATTCGACCTACATCAATAACAACTACTTATGCCAAGTTTCAAGTCGATAGCTTGTTTCGTTTGGAAGTTAGCGTGATTTCAACTGACGTACGGACGGACGGACAAGCTTAGATCGACTCAGAATTTCACCACGACCCAGAATGCATATACTTTATGGGGTCTTAGAGCAATATTACGATGTGTTACAAACGGAATGACATAGTTAATATACCCCTGGTGTAGGGTATAAAAATAAATTCATACTGTACTCGAATCGATGATTTGACTTTGGCAACGAAAAAGTGATAGAAATAAAATTTTGAGAAAATTTTCTATAAAAAATAAAATTATGAGAAATTTCCTAAAGAAATAAAATTTTGAGAAAATTTTCTATAGAAAATAAAATTTTGAGAAATTTTTTAAAGAAATAAAATTTTGAGAAAATTTTTAACAGAAATAAAATTTTGAGAAAATTTTCAATAGAAATAAAATTTTGTCTGGAAATAAAATTTTGATGAAATTTCCTATGAAATTAAAACTTTGAGGAAATTTTCTAAAGAAATAAAGTCATGACAAAACTTTCTATAGATATAAAATATTGACAAAAATGTGTATAGAAATAAAATTTTGTAAATATTTTCTATCGAAATTCAATGTTGAGGAGATTTTCTATAAGAATAAAATTTTGAGCAAATTTTCTATCAAAATAAAATGTTGAGAAAATTATCTATAGAAATAAAATGTTGAAAAGATTTGCTATATAAACAAAATTTTGAGAAGATTTTCTAAAGAAATAACATTTTGAGAAGATTTTCTATCCAAATAAAAGTTTGAGCAAATTTTTTATCGAAATAAAATGTCGAGAAAATTTTCTATAGAAATAAAATTTTAAGAAGATTTTCGATAGCAAAAAAATTTGAGAAAATTTTCTATAGAAATCAAATTTTGATAAAATTTTCTATGGAAATAAAATTGTGATACAATTTTCTATAGAAATAAAATTTTTACAAAATTTTTCAAAGAAATAAAATTTTGACAAAAATTTCTATACAAATAATATTTTTAGAAGACTTTCTTTAGAAATAAACATTTGAAAAATGTTTAATAGAAATATATCTTTTATTTTTATTTAATTTGTCTATAGAAATAAAATTTTGACATATGTTAATGTTCAATATATCTATGGGAAATTTATTCTATACACGCTCACAAAAAATCGCTTCTGTAACATATACTCCCAAACATATTTTGCTTCAAGCATATACATTTTTGGGTATTGCCCAAACATTTATATGTTTGATCTCTTCCAATATATAATATGTTTGAAAGCATATTGGTCTAAACAATATATGTTTGGGTAGTCTAAGTTCCAAACATTTTGTATTTTTGCATCCAAATTCAATAATGTTGTCTTCCAAAAAACAATATGTTATTATGTGAACATATAATATGTTTGGAAGCATTTTGCACCCAAAAATATTATATGCTTAAAAAAAATCTCCCAAACAATATTGTGCTCAAAATTTTATTTATTTATTTATATATTTACAATCATAATGAATTATGAAAATGAACAGGTAATATAGGTGCTAACAACATAGGTTTTCGACCTGAATGCTCAAAATTTTGTTTCTCCCCCACATCTTTTTCACTTCCACGAGATTTTTTAGTTCTTAGCACCTTTTTCTGTAATACAAACATTGTAGAAGAAATTATTCAATTGTATGATTTTTTTTTATTTTAATTTTACCTTTTGCCGGACGGGGATTCGAACAGCGGACCACACAGTTTGTAAGGATCAAAGAAGTAGCTGATCAATTGCCCAAGGAAAAATAAAATGTTAATTTTGTAATAACAAGCAACAACCACCAACTTAATTCAATATCGCTCCCTGTTAAATAGCGCCCCAAGCTACTAAACACATATATGTTTATAGGCTATTTCTAAATTAATATATGTTTGCATCCAAGCATATTATATTTACAAACATTTGATGTCCCAAACATAATATGTTCTAACATATTAACATATATGTCCCAAACATGTTATGCTAGTTTATGAACATTATATGCTTGCACTCAAAAATATTGTGTTTAAAAATTTGTGTTCCAAACATATAATGTTTATAGCCAAACATATGAAAAACAGTCGTTTTCATCCGTGTAGAAAACATTTTATTTGTATAGAAAAATTTTGTCAAAAGTTGTTTTACAAAATTTATTGTGAGCACCTCGTAACTGCAGTGCCCCATCTACGAATTATACCTCATTCATTCATTTTTGGGATTTAGTTCATTTGCTCCATGTTTCTATTTTGGTTTATTAGACACTTGATCCATTCGTAATTTATGCTGAGATTTGTGTTAATAGCTTTTTATAGCTCCGCCAGAATGGTTATAGTCAGACTAATCAACCATCTACTCAAGTGCTGCCATAGTAGTCTATGGCAAACTATTTATTTGAAATACAATTAAAGTTTATTTGAAAAATACACACTTAAATGTACAAAGATTTTCTTTCTTGTTATTGATGTTCGTGTTCATATTCTTCTGGAATTTAACATGATATTCTGTTGAGTAGGTCTTTCTCGAAGATAATTGAGAATAGGGCACGTTATGGAGAAGTTTTTCCCGCTTGACGTTTTTTTTCCTCTATTTTTGTCAAAATATCATGCAGTGTTTAATTTTGGTGGTTGGAAACATAAGAAAAATGAATTTTAGTTTTTTCAAATTTAATGACTTTCTAATCCTATGTGCGTGCTCATAATTGCCGGAAGTTTAATTCTTCTCATAGGTACCTTATTTATTGATGCATTATGACTGGGTTAGTTTCATCTCTTCTATCATAGCGAAATAGAAAATTTTAGGGAATTTTTCATAATTCTATTCAAATATAAGGCTTGGCTGATATTTTCATAAAATTCCAAAGGGGAAATTATGGACCATTCTCTCTCTCCTTTTGCTTTGGGAGTATGGGAATATTGCAATAGAAAAATTTTATTTCTATAGCAAATTTTCCAAAATTTATCTTGTATAGAAAATTTGGTCAAAATTTCATTTCTACGCCCTCAGAAAAAATCGCTTCTCTAACATATGTTCCAAACATATTTTGCAGGAAGCACATATATTAGTGGATACTGCCGAAACATTAATATGTTTGTTTTATGTGAACATATAAGTTGTGAAGCATTTTGAGCCCAAAAATATTATATGCTTGGAAGAAATTTCCCCAAAGAAGATTGTGCTCATTCCCTCACATAATTTTCACTTCCACGAATTTTTTTAGTTCTTGGCACCTTTTTCTGTAATACAAATAATGTTGAAGAAATTATTCAATTTTATAATTTTACCTTTACCTGGACTGAGAATCGAACCGGGAACCATGCAATTTGTAAGCCAACACACTACCACTGGGCTACGTAGCTGTTATAGTTACCAATAGACAAATATCGTTATAAGTTACATTTATATAGCATAGTTTGCAGCGCCCACGAGCCGATGCAAACAAAACATTATTCAACAGAAACATATATTTGTTGGCCACGTGGAGCAGTGGTTAGCATGTCCACCTTGCATGCAAAAGGTCCTGGGTTCAATCCCTACTCCGACCGAACACCAATTTGTTTTTTAATTTTTGTATTTATATTTATACCCTGCTCCACACTGTGGAACAGGGTATTATAAGTTAGTGCATATGTTTGCAACACCCAGAAGGAGACGAGATAGACACATGGTGTCTTTGGCAAAAATGCTCAGGGTGGGTTCCTGAGTCGATATAGCGATGTCCGTCTGTCCGTCTGTCCGTGAACACATTTTTGTAATCAAAGTCTAGGTCGCAGTTTTAGTCCAATCGACTTCAAATTTGGCACAAGTATGTGTCTTGGCTCAGAATAGATCCCTATTGATTTTGGAAGAAATCGGTTCAGATTTAGATATAGCTCCCATATATATATTTCGCCCGATATGGACTTATATGGCCCCAGAAGCCAGAGTCTTACCCTAATTTGCTTAAAATTTTGCACAAGAAGAACAATTAGTACTATAGTCAAGTGTGCCAAATTTTATTGAAATCGGTTCAGATTTAGATATAGCTCCCATATATATCTTTCGCCCGATATGCACTAATATGGACCCAGCAGCCAGAGTTTTATACCGAGTTGCTTGAAATATTGTATTAACATAACACTTAGTCGTATAGTCAATTGTGCAAAATTTGATTGAAATCGGTTCAGATTTAGATATAGCTCCCATATATATCTTTCGCCCGATATGGACTTATATGGCCCCAGAAGCCAGATTTTTGGCCGAATTTGGTTGAAATTTTGCACTAGGAGTACAGTTGGTAGTATAGTCAAGTGTGCAAAATTTGATTGTAATCGGTTCAGATTTAGATATAGCTCCCATATATATCTTTCGCCCGATATGGACTAATATGGTCCTAAAAGCTAGAGTTTTGACCCAATTTGGTTGAAATTTTGCACAGGGAGTAGATTTAGCATTGTAGCTATGTATGCCAAATTTGGTTGAAGTCGATGCAGATTTAGATATAGCTCCCATATATATCTTTCGCCCGATATGCACTTATATGGACCCAGAAGCCAGACTTTTATCCCGATTAGCTTGAAATTTTGCACAAGGAGTACAATTGGTAGTATGGTCATGTGTGCCGAATTTGATTGAAATCGGTTCAGATTTAGATATAGCTTCCATATATATTTTTCGCCCGATATGGACTTATATGACCCCAGAAGCCCGAGTTTTGGCCCAATTTGGTTGAAATTTTGCACAGGAAGTAGATTTAGCATTCTAGCTATGCGTGCCAAATTTGATTGAAATCGGTTCAGATTTATATATAGCTCCCATATATAGCTTTCGCCCGATTTACACTCATATGACCACAGAGGCCAATGTTTTGCTCCGATTTAGTTGAAATTTTGCACATGGAGTAGAATTAACATTGTAGCTATGTCTGCCAAATTTGGTTGAAATCGGTTCAGATTTAGATATAGCTCCCATATATATGTTCTTCTGATTTCGACAAAAATGGTCAAAATACCAACATTTACAAGGCCACTGTTTAGTCGAAAAGTTGTAAAACTGACTCTAATTTTCCTAAACTTGTAATACATATATATCCAGCGATAAATCATAAATAAACTTTTGCGAAGTTTCCTTAAAATTGCTTCAGATTTAAATGTTTCCCATATTTATACCCTTCACCACTACTGTGGTAAAGGGTATAATAAGTTTGTGCATTTGTATGTAACGCCAAGAAGGAAAAGTCTGAGACCCATCGTTTAGTATACCGATCGTCTTAGAATTAAATTCTGAGTCGATTTAGCGATGTCCGTCTGTCTGTCTGTCTGTCTGTCTGTCTGTCTGTCTGTCTGTCTGTCTGTCTGTCTGTCTGTCTGTCTGTCTGTCTGTCCGTCTGTCTGTCTGTTGATGTATTTTTGTGTGCAAAGTACAGCTCGCAGTTTTAGTCCGATTTTCCTAAAATTTGGTATAGGGTCCTGTTTAGGCTCAAAGACGATCCCTATTGATTTTGGAAAAAATCGGTTCAGATTTAGATATAGCTGCCATATATATTTTTCACCGATCTGGTCATAATTGGCGTGTATATCAACCGATCTTCCTCAAATTCCGTACATCCGAATATTTTATGAGTCTCGAAAAACTTGCAAAATATCAGCCAAATCGGTTCAGATTTAGATATAGCTCCCATATATAGCTTTCGCCCGATTTACACTCATATGACCACAGAGGCCAATTTTTTGCTCCGAGTTAGTTGAAATTTTGCACAGGGAGTAGAATTAGCATTGTAGGTATGCGTGCCAAATTTGGTTGAAATCGCTTCAGATTTAGATATATCTCCCATATATAGCTTTCGCCCGATTTACACTCATATGACCGTAGAGGCCAATTTTTAACTCCGATTTAGTTGAAATTTTGCACAGGGAGTAGAATTAGCATTGTAGCTATGCGTGCTAAATTTGGTTGAAATCGGTTCAGATTTAGATATAGCTCCCATATATAGCTTTCGCCCGATTTACACTCATATGACCACAGAGGCCTATTTTTTGCTCCGATTTAGTTGAAATTTTGCACAGGGAGTAGAATTAGCATTGTAGCTATGCGTGCCAAATTTGGTTGAAATCGGTTCAGATTTAGATATAGCTCCCATATATATATTTTTCTGATTTCGACAAAAATGGTCAAAATAACAACATTTTCCTTGTAAAATCGCCACTGCTTAGTCGAAAAGTTGTAAAAATGACTCTAATTTTCCTAAACTTCTAATGCATATATATCGAGCGATAAATCATAAATAAACTTTTGCGAAGTTTTCTTAAAACTGCTTCAGATTTAAATGTTTCCCATATTTATACCCTTCACCACTACTGTGGTACAGGGTATAATAAGTTTGTGCATTTGTATGTAACGCCAAGAAGGAAAAGTCTGAGACCCATCGTTTAGTATACCGATCGTCTTAGAATTAAATTCTGAGTCGATTTAGCGATGTCCGTCTGTCTGTCTGTCTGTCTGTCTGTCTGTCTGTCTGTCTGTCTGTCCGTCTGTCTGTCTGTCTGTTGATGTATTTTTGTGTGCAAAGTACAGCTCGCAGTTTTAGTCCGATTGTCCTAAAATTTGGTATAGGGTCCTGTTTCGGCTCAAAGACGATCCCTATTGATTTTGGAAAAAATCGGTTCAGATTTAGATATAGCTGCCATATATATTTTTCACCGATCTGGTCATAATTGGCGTGTATATCAACCGATCTTCCTCAAATTCCGTACATCCGAATATTTTATGAGTCTCGAAAAACTTGCAAAATATCAGCCAAATCGGTTCAGATTTAGATATAGCTCCCATATATAGCTTTCGCCCGATTTACACTCATATGACCACAGAGGCCAATTTTTTGCTCCGATTTAGTTGAAATTTTGCACAGAGAGTAGAATTAGCATTGTAGCTATGCGTGCCAAATTTGGTTGAAATCGGTTCAGATTTAGATATAGCTCCCATATTAGGTAGGGTCACGGCCTAAGGCAAAAAAAAAAGTTGATGCAGTCACCCCCCAGTTTTGTAGCATATTTGAAGACAATTTCAGAACACTAAAACTTTTTTTTTCCGTGCACCCTACGACCCCCCGAAATACAATTTACTGTGCTGTGTCGTCATTTGAAGTCCGATCGAAAAGAAACGCATATCGTTGTTCATGGTTGATCAGGGGCTATATTTCGTGCATTGGTCATTTTTGACTCCGACGTCAAATTTGATTTTTAATTTTTTTATTTCGCTTCTTATACCCCTGTGATGCCCATTTCTTATAACCATTATAAAGATCTTATCAAAATATGAAACTTTTGCTTTGAAAGTATTTAATTATATTCATAAACAAAAAAGTTACAGAGATTTTAAAAAGTCAATAGGTCACCCTACACCATCAAATAGCTTTTGCTGTGTTGTCATGATATACGATCGAAACCACATGCACATCGTTATTGACATCTACGAAATTAATTTGAAAGGTATTTAATACACACAAACTGTTTATCTGTAAATTTCTAACCGTATCATTGTATACATACTCGTTGTGTGTACTACGGCATTTTCTGCGTTATGCAAAGTGCATGTGTTTTTGCTAGAACAATTTGAGAGCCTACTGTTTTCATCACGTTTATTTATAAGGTTTATTAATAATTTTCTAATTGATGTATTTCCGACAGTTGGAATTTTCGTAATTTTCCATAATTCTGTTACCACTTACTTTTATTGTTAGATTGATTGTTAGATTTTAAAACAGTAGGCTCTCAAGTTGTTCAAGCAAAAACACAAGAACTTTGCATAACGCAGAAAATGCCGTAGTGCACACAACGAGTATGTGTACAACAGAGAACTGCAACCGGTGGCTTTTTTTCGTATTGCAATCTTACCCACAAAATATCGGTGGCAGTGAGTAAGACACCAATTACCATGCGATCTATTACATTGATACAAATGCGAGAATAAAAACACCAATAATATATAACAATGTTCGTATGCAGTGTCTTGCAATCATAAACCAATCGACATCGTAACAACGCTCGGTAAACAAAAAACGAGGTTGGCACTTAAGTGTGATTGCACTCAACAACAACAATTACTAGCAGTTGGCATTAGCTCAAGAGAATTGAGAGAGTAATACATAAGAGAATACCAAACTGCTGAGATATGGGTAACCAATTTGTGTGATTGCTTTACTACGGTGTTTTCGAGAGACCAACACTCATACTAACAAACACCGACAGTCGTCGGTTGCATTGGATATTGGTGGTTGAATTTGTTTTTACCAATTGGTGTTTTAAGATTGCAAATGTTGGTGTTTACTAAATACACTGGTCGGCTGCGGTAGATCGCAGCCGTTCTCTGGTGTACAATGATACGGTTAGAAATTTACAGATAAACAGTTTGTGTGTATTAAATACCTTTCAAATTAATTTCGTAGATGTGAATAACGATGTGCATGTGGTTTCGATCGGATATCATGACAACACAGCAAAAGCTATTTGATGGTGTAGGGTGACCTATTGACTTTTTAAAATCTCTGTAACTTTTTTGTTTATGAATATAATTAAATACTTCCAAAGCAAAAGTTTCATATTTTGATAAGATCTTTATAATGGTTATAAGAAATGGGCATCATAGGGGTATACGAAGCGAAATAAAAAAATTAAAAATCAAATTTGACGTCGGAGTTAAAAATGACCAATGCACGAAATATAGCCCCTGATCAACCATGAACAACGATATGCGTTTCTTTTCGATCGGACTTCAAATGACGACACAGCACAGTAAATTGTATTTCGGGGGGTCGTAGGGTGCACGGAAAAAAAAAAGTTTTAGTGTTCTGAAATTGTCTTCAAATATGCTACAAAACTGGGGGGTGACTGCATGAACTTTTTTTCGCGACCCTATCTATCCCATATATAGCTTTCGCCCGATTTACACTCATATGGCCATAGAGGCCAATTTTTAACTCCGATTTAGTTGAAATTTTGCACAAGGGGTTGAATTAGCATTGTAGCTATGCATGCCAAATTTGGTTGAAATCGGTTCAGATTTAGATATAGCTCCCATATATATGTTTTTCTGATTTCGACAAAAATGGTCAAAATACCAACATTTTCCATGTAAAATCGCCACTGTTTAGTCGAAAAGTGACTCTATTTTTCCCTAACTTCTAATGCATATATATCGAGCGATAAATCATAAATAAACTTTTGCGAAGTTTTCTTAAAATTGCTCCAGATTTAAATGTTTCCCATATTTATACCCTTCACCACTACTGTGGTACAGGGTATAATAAGTTTGTGCATTTGTATGTAACGCCAAGAAGGAAAAGTCTGAGACCCATCGTTTAGTATACCGATCGTCTTAGAATTAAATTCTGAGTCGATTTAGCGATGTCCGTCTGTCTGTCTGTCTGTCTGTCTGTCTGTCTGTCTGTCTGTCTGTCTGTCTGTCTGTCCGTCTGTCTGTCTGTCTGTTGATGTATTTTTGTGTGCAAAGTACAGCTCGCAGTTTTAGTCCGATTTTCCTAAAATTTGGTATAGGGTCCTGTTTCGGCTCAAAGACGATCCCTATTGATTTTGGAAAAAATCGGTTCAGATTTAGATATAGCTGCCATATATATTTTTCACCGATCTGGTCATAATTGGCGTGTCTATCAACCGATCTTCTTCAAATTCCGTACATCCGAATATTTTATGAGTCTCGAAAAACTTGCAAAATATCAGCCAAATCGGTTCAGATTTAGATATAGCTCCCATATATAGCTTTCGCCCGATTTACACTCATTTGCCCACAGAGGCCAATTTTTAACTCCGATTCAGTTGAAATTTTGCACAGGGAGTAGAATTGGAATTGTAGCTATGCGTGTTAAATTTGGTTGAAATCGGTTCAGATTTAGATATAGCTCCCATATATAGCTTTCGCCCGATTTACACTCAAATGACCACAGAGGCCAATTTTTTGCTCCGATTTAGTTGAAATTTTGCACAGGGAGTACAATTAGCATTGTAGCTATGCGTGCCAAATTTGGTTGAAATCGGTTCAGATTTAGATATAGCTCCCATATATAGCTTTCGCCCGATTTACACTCATATGACCGTAGAGGCCAATTTTTAACTCCGATTTAGTTGAAATTTTGCACAGGGAGTAGAATTAGCATTGTAGCTATGCGTGCTAAATTTGGTTGAAATCGGTTCAGATTTAGATATAGCTCCCATATATAGCTTTCGCCCGATTTACACTCATATGACCACAGAGGCCAATTTTTTGCTCCGATTTAGTTGAAATTTTGCACAGGGAGTAGAATTAGCATTGTAGCTATGCGTGCCAAATTTGGTTGAAATCGGTTCAGATTTAGATATAGCTCCCATATATATATTTTTCTGATTTCGACAAAAATGGTCAAAATAACAACATTTTCCTTGTAAAATCGCCACTGCTTAGTCGAAAAGTTGTAAAAATGACTCTAATTTTCCTAAACTTCTAATGCATATATATCGAGCGATAAATCATAAATAAACTTTTGCGAAGTTTTCTTAAAACTGCTCCAGATTTAAATGTTTCCCATATTTATACCCTTCACCACTACTGTGGTACAGGGTATAATAAGTTTGTGCATTTGTATGTAACGCCAAGAAGGAAAAGTCTGAGACCCATCGTTTAGTATACCGATCGTCTTAGAATTAAATTCTGAGTCGATTTAGCGATGTCCGTCTGTCTGTCTGTCTGTCTGTCTGTCTGTCTGTCTGTCTGTCTGTCCGTCTGTCTGTCTGTCTGTTGATGTATTTTTGTGTGCAAAGTACAGCTCGCAGTTTTAGTCCGATTTTCCTAAAATTTGGTATAGGGTCCTGTTTCGGCTCAAAGACGATCCCTATTGATTTTGGAAAAAATCGGTTCAGATTTAGATATAGCTGCCATATATATTTTTCACCGATCTGGTCATAATTGGCGTGTCTATCAACCGATCTTCTTCAAATTCCGTACATCCGAATATTTTATGAGTCTCGAAAAACTTGCAAAATATCAGCCAAATCGGTTCAGATTTAGATATAGCTCCCATATATAGCTTTCGCCCGATTTACACTCATTTGCCCACAGAGGCCAATTTTTAACTCCGATTCAGTTGAAATTTTGCACAGGGAGTAGAACTGGAATTGTAGCTATGCGTGTTAAATTTGGTTGAAATCGGTTCAGATTTAGATATAGCTCCCATATATAGCTTTCGCCCGATTTACACTCAAATGACCACAGAGGCCAATTTTTTGCTCCGATTTAGTTGAAATTTTGCACAGGGAGTACAATTAGCATTGTAGCTATGCGTGCCAAATTTGGTTGAAATCGGTTCAGATTTAGATATAGCTCCCATATATAGCTTTCGCCCGATTTACACTCATATGACCGTAGAGGCCAATTTTTAACTCCGATTTAGTTGAAATTTTGCACAGGGAGTAGAATTAGCATTGTAGCTATGCGTGCTAAATTTGGTTGAAATCGGTTCAGATTTAGATATAGCTCCCATATATAGCTTTCGCCCGATTTACACTCATATGACCACAGAGGCCAATTTTTTGCTCCGATTTAGTTGAAATTTTGTACAGGGAGTAGAATTAGCATTGTAGCTATGCGTGCCAAATTTGGTTGAAATCGGTTCAGATTTAGATATAGCTCCCATATATATATTTTTCTGATTTCGACAAAAATGGTCAAAATAACAACATTTTCCTTGTAAAATCGCCACTGCTTAGTCGAAAAGTTGTAAAAATGACTCTAATTTTCCTAAACTTCTAATGCATATATATCGAGCGATAAATCATAAATAAACTTTTGCGAAGTTTTCTTAAAACTGCTCCAGATTTAAATGTTTCCCATATTTATACCCTTCACCACTACTGTGGTACAGGGTATAATAAGTTTGTGCATTTGTATGTAACGCCAAGAAGGAAAAGTCTGAGACCCATCGTTTAGTATACCGATCGTCTTAGAATTAAATTCTGAGTCGATTTAGCGATGTCCGTCTGTCTGTCTGTCTGTCTGTCTGTCTGTCTGTCTGTCTGTCTGTCTGTCTGTCCGTCTGTCTGTCTGTCTGTTGATGTATTTTTGTGTGCAAAGTACAGCTCGCAGTTTTAGTCCGATTTTCCTAAAATTTGGTATAGGGTCCTGTTTCGGCTCAAAGACGATCCCTATTGATTTTGGAAAAAATCGGTTCAGATTTAGATATAGCTGCCATATATATTTTTCACCGATCTGGTCATAATTGGCGTGTCTATCAACCGATCTTCTTCAAATTCCGTACATCCGAATATTTTATGAGTCTCGAAAAACTTGCAAAATATCAGCCAAATCGGTTCAGATTTAGATATAGCTCCCATATATAGCTTTCGCCCGATTTACACTCATTTGCCCACAGAGGCCAATTTTTAACTCCGATTCAGTTGAAATTTTGCACAGGGAGTAGAATTGGAATTGTAGCTATGCGTGTTAAATTTGGTTGAAATCGGTTCAGATTTAGATATAGCTCCCATATATAGCTTTCGCCCGATTTACACTCAAATGACCACAGAGGCCAATTTTTTGCTCCGATTTAGTTGAAATTTTGCACAGGGAGTACAATTAGCATTGTAGCTATGCGTGCCAAATTTGGTTGAAATCGGTTCAGATTTAGATATAGCTCCCATATATAGCTTTCGCCCGATTTACACTCATATGACCGTAGAGGCCAATTTTTAACTCCGATTTAGTTGAAATTTTGCACAGGGAGTAGAATTAGCATTGTAGCTATGCGTGCTAAATTTGGTTGAAATCGGTTCAGATTTAGATATAGCTCCCATATATAGCTTTCGCCCGATTTACACTCATATGACCACAGAGGCCAATTTTTTGCTCCGATTTAGTTGAAATTTTGCACAGGGAGTAGAATTAGTATTGTAGCTATGCGTGCCAAATTTGGTTGAAATCGGTTCAGATTTAGATATAGCTCCCATATATATATTTTTCTGATTTCGACAAAAATGGTCAAAATAACAACATTTTCCTTGTAAAATCGCCACTGCTTAGTCGAAAAGTTGTAAAAATGACTCTAATTTTCCTAAACTTCTAATGCATATATATCGAGCGATAAATCATAAATAAACTTTTGCGAAGTTTTCTTAAAACTGCTCCAGATTTAAATGTTTCCCATATTTATACCCTTCACCACTACTGTGGTACAGGGTATAATAAGTTTGTGCATTTGTATGTAACGCCAAGAAGGAAAAGTCTGAGACCCATCGTTTAGTATACCGATCGTCTTAGAATTAAATTCTGAGTCGATTTAGCGATGTCCGTCTGTCTGTCTGTCTGTCTGTCTGTCTGTCTGTCTGTCTGTCTGTCCGTCTGTCTGTCTGTCTGTTGATGTATTTTTGTGTGCAAAGTACAGCTCGCAGTTTTAGTCCGATTTTCCTAAAATTTGGTATAGGGTCCTGTTTCGGCTCAAAGACGATCCCTATTGATTTTGGAAAAAATCGGTTCAGATTTAGATATAGCTGCCATATATATTTTTCACCGATCTGGTCATAATTGGCGTGTCTATCAACCGATCTTCTTCAAATTCCGTACATCCGAATATTTTATGAGTCTCGAAAAACTTGCAAAATATCAGCCAAATCGGTTCAGATTTAGATATAGCTCCCATATATAGCTTTCGCCCGATTTACACTCATTTGCCCACAGAGGCCAATTTTTAACTCCGATTCAGTTGAAATTTTGCACAGGGAGTAGAATTGGAATTGTAGCTATGCGTGTTAAATTTGGTTGAAATCGGTTCAGATTTAGATATAGCTCCCATATATAGCTTTCGCCCGATTTACACTCAAATGACCACAGAGGCCAATTTTTTGCTCCGATTTAGTTGAAATTTTGCACAGGGAGTACAATTAGCATTGTAGCTATGCGTGCCAAATTTGGTTGAAATCGGTTCAGATTTAGATATAGCTCCCATATATAGCTTTCGCCCGATTTACACTCATATGACCGTAGAGGCCAATTTTTAACTCCGATTTAGTTGAAATTTTGCACAGGGAGTAGAATTAGCATTGTAGCTATGCGTGCTAAATTTGGTTGAAATCGGTTCAGATTTAGATATAGCTCCCATATATAGCTTTCGCCCGATTTACACTCATATGACCACAGAGGCCAATTTTTTGCTCCGATTTAGTTGAAATTTTGCACAGGGAGTAGAATTAGCATTGTAGCTATGCGTGCCAAATTTGGTTGAAATCGGTTCAGATTTAGATATAGCTCCCATATATATATTTTTCTGATTTCGACAAAAATGGTCAAAATAACAACATTTTCCTTGTAAAATCGCCACTGCTTAGTCGAAAAGTTGTAAAAATGACTCTAATTTTCCTAAACTTCTAATGCATATATATCGAGCGATAAATCATAAATAAACTTTTGCGAAGTTTTCTTAAAACTGCTCCAGATTTAAATGTTTCCCATATTTATACCCTTCACCACTACTGTGGTACAGGGTATAATAAGTTTGTGCATTTGTATGTAACGCCAAGAAGGAAAAGTCTGAGACCCATCGTTTAGTATACCGATCGTCTTAGAATTAAATTCTGAGTCGATTTAGCGGTGTCCGTCTGTCTGTCTGTCTGTCTGTCTGTCTGTCTGTCTGTCTGTCTGTCTGTCTGTCCGTCTGTCTGTCTGTCTGTTGATGTATTTTTGTGTGCAAAGTACAGCTCGCAGTTTTAGTCCGATTTTCCTAAAATTTGGTATAGGGTCCTGTTTCGGCTCAAAGACGATCCCTATTGATTTTGGAAAAAATCGGTTCAGATTTAGATATAGCTGCCATATATATTTTTCACCGATCTGGTCATAATTGGCGTGTCTATCAACCGATCTTCTTCAAATTCCGTACATCCGAATATTTTATGAGTCTCGAAAAACTTGCAAAATATCAGCCAAATCGGTTCAGATTTAGATATAGCTCCCATATATAGCTTTCGCCCGATTTACACTCATTTGCCCACAGAGGCCAATTTTTAACTCCGATTCAGTTGAAATTTTGCACAGGGAGTAGAACTGGAATTGTAGCTATGCGTGTTAAATTTGGTTGAAATCGGTTCAGATTTAGATATAGCTCCCATATATAGCTTTCGCCCGATTTACACTCAAATGACCACAGAGGCCAATTTTTTGCTCCGATTTAGTTGAAATTTTGCACAGGGAGTACAATTAGCATTGTAGCTATGCGTGCCAAATTTGGTTGAAATCGGTTCAGATTTAGATATAGCTCCCATATATAGCTTTCGCCCGATTTACACTCATATGACCGTAGAGGCCAATTTTTAACTCCGATTTAGTTGAAATTTTGCACAGGGAGTAGAATTAGCATTGTAGCTATGCGTGCTAAATTTGGTTGAAATCGGTTCAGATTTAGATATAGCTCCCATATATAGCTTTCGCCCGATTTACACTCATATGACCACAGAGGCCAATTTTTTGCTCCGATTTAGTTGAAATTTTGCACAGGGAGTAGAATTAGCATTGTAGCTATGCGTGCCAAATTTGGTTGAAATCGGTTCAGATTTAGATATAGCTCCCATATATATATTTTTCTGATTTCGACAAAAATGGTCAAAATAACAACATTTTCCTTGTAAAATCGCCACTGCTTAGTCGAAAAGTTGTAAAAATGACTCTAATTTTCCTAAACTTCTAATGCATATATATCGAGCGATAAATCATAAATAAACTTTTGCGAAGTTTTCTTAAAACTGCTCCAGATTTAAATGTTTCCCATATTTATACCCTTCACCACTACTGTGGTACAGGGTATAATAAGTTTGTGCATTTGTATGTAACGCCAAGAAGGAAAAGTCTGAGACCCATCGTTTAGTATACCGATCGTCTTAGAATTAAATTCTGAGTCGATTTAGCGATGTCCGTCTGTCTGTCTGTCTGTCTGTCTGTCTGTCTGTCTGTCTGTCTGTCTGTCTGTCTGTCTGTCCGTCTGTCTGTCTGTCTGTTGATGTATTTTTGTGTGCAAAGTACAGCTCGCAGTTTTAGTCCGATTTTACTAAAATTTGGTATAGGGTCCTGTTTCGGCTCAAAGACGATCCCTATTGATTTTGGAAAAAATCGGTTCAGATTTAGATATAGCTGCCATATATATTTTTCACCGATCTGGTCATAATTGGCGTGTCTATCAACCGATCTTCTTCAAATTCCGTACATCCGAATATTTTATGAGTCTCGAAAAACTTGCAAAATATCAGCCAAATCGGTTCAGATTTAGATATAGCTCCCATATATAGCTTTCGCCCGATTTACACTCATTTGCCCACAGAGGCCAATTTTTAACTCCGATTCAGTTGAAATTTTGCACAGGGAGTAGAATTGGAATTGTAGCTATGCGTGTTAAATTTGGTTGAAATCGGTTCAGATTTAGATATAGCTCCCATATATAGCTTTCGCCCGATTTACACTCAAATGACCACAGAGGCCAATTTTTTGCTCCGATTTAGTTGAAATTTTGCACAGGGAGTACAATTAGCATTGTAGCTATGCGTGCCAAATTTGGTTGAAATCGGTTCAGATTTAGATATAGCTCCCATATATAGCTTTCGCCCGATTTACACTCATATGACCGTAGAGGCCAATTTTTAACTCCGATTTAGTTGAAATTTTGCACAGGGAGTAGAATTAGCATTGTAGCTATGCGTGCTAAATTTGGTTGAAATCGGTTCAGATTTAGATATAGCTCCCATATATAGCTTTCGCCCGATTTACACTCATATGACCACAGAGGCCAATTTTTTGCTCCGATTTAGTTGAAATTTTGCACAGGGAGTAGAATTAGTATTGTAGCTATGCGTGCCAAATTTGGTTGAAATCGGTTCAGATTTAGATATAGCTCCCATATATATATTTTTCTGATTTCGACAAAAATGGTCAAAATAACAACATTTTCCTTGTAAAATCGCCACTGCTTAGTCGAAAAGTTGTAAAAATGACTCTAATTTTCCTAAACTTCTAATGCATATATATCGAGCGATAAATCATAAATAAACTTTTGCGAAGTTTTCTTAAAACTGCTCCAGATTTAAATGTTTCCCATATTTTTTTACTAACATTGTGTTCCACCCTAGTGCATTAGCCGACTTAAATTTTGAGTCTATAGATTTTGTAGAAGTCTATCAAATTCTGTCCAGATCGAGTGATATTTAAATGTATGTATTTGGGACAAACCTTTATATATAGCCCCAACACATTTGACGGATGTGATATGGTATCGAAAATTTAGATCTACAAAGTGGTGCAGGGTATAATATAGTCGGCCCCGCCCGACTTTAGACTTTCCTTACTGGTTTTTTACTAACATTGTGTTCCACCCTAGTGCATTAGCCGACTTAAATTTTGAGTCTATAGATTTTGTAGAAGTCTATCAAATTCTGTCCAGATCGAGTGATATTTAAATGTATGTATTTGGGACAAACCTTTATATATAGCCCCAACACATTTGACGGATGTGATATGGTATCGAAAATTTAGATCTACAAAGTGGTGCAGGGTATAATATAGTCGGCCCCGCCCGACTTTAGACTTTCCTTACTGGTTTTTTACTAACATTGTGTTCCACCCTAGTGCATTAGCCGACTTAAATTTTGTCTATAGATTTTGTAGAAGTCTATCAAATTCTGTCCAGATCGAGTGATATTTAAATGTATGTATTTGGGACAAACCTTTATATATAGCCCCAACACATTTGACGGATGTGATATGGTATCGAAAATTTAGATCTACAAAGTGGTGCAGGGTATAATATAGTCGGCCCCGCCCGACTTTAGACTTTCCTTACTGGTTTTTTACTAAAATTGTGTTCCACCCTAGTGCATTAGCCAACTTAAATTTTGAGTCTATAGATTTTGTAAAAGTCTATCAAATTCTGTCCAAATCGAATGATATTTAAATGTATGTATTTGGGACAAATCCTTGTATATATCACCCAACACATTTGACGGATGTGATATGGTAACGAAAATTTAGATCTACAAAGTGGTGCAGGGTATAATATAGTCGGCCCCGCCCGACTTTAGACTTTCCTTACTTGTTTTATATTATTAAATGAAATTTTTACAATGAAACTTCGAAATGTGTGTTATTAAAGATTTACAGTCAGAAAAGAACAGTGCTTGATATAAACGAAATGGACTGAGCTTTTGGATAATTTTTTTTATTGCAAAAATAACAATTTTGTAGCAAAAAACTGTTTTTGGTATAAAAGCTTGAAATGTTGGAAGGAATTCAAAAACTCTAACAAAAGAAGAACGTGGAGTCGAGTATAAACATACATAAATAATTTTATAATATACACATAAATTTAGTTAGCCGTGAACAGTTTTTTACTAGCATTTAACACCATTTTAAATGCATTTAAAACTTATCTTATTTTGTACTTAATTTCATTTTTATACCCTTCACCACTACTGTGGTACAGGGTATAATAAGTTTGTGCATTTGTATGTAACGCCAAGAAGGAAAAGTCTGAGACCCATCGTTTAGTATACCGATCGTCTTAGAATTAAATTCTGAGTCGATTTAGCGATGTCCGTCTGTCTGTCTGTCTGTCTGTCTGTCTGTCTGTCTGTCTGTCTGTCTGTCTGTCTGTCTGTCTGTCTGTCTGTCCGTCTGTCTGTCTGTCTGTTGATGTATTTTTGTGTGCAAAGTACAGCTCGCAGTTTTAGTCCGATCGTCCTAAAATTTGGTATAGGGTCCTGTTTCGGCTCAAAGACGATCCCTATTGATTTTGGAAAAAATCGGTTCAGATTTAGATATAGCTGCCATATATATTTTTCACCGATCTGGTCATAATTGGCGTGTATATCAACCGATCTTCCTCAAATTCCGTACATCCGAATATTTTATGAGTCTCGAAAAACTTGCAAAATATCACCCAAATCGGTTCAGATTTAGATATAGCTCCCATATATAGCTTTCGCCCGATTTACACTCATTTGCCCACAGAGGCCAATTTTTTGCTCCGAGTTAGTTGAAATTTTGCACAGGGAGTAGAATTAGCATTGTAGCTATGCGTGCCAAATTTGGTTGAAATCGGTTCAGATTTAGATATAGCTCCCATATATAGCTTTCGCCCGATTTATACTCATATGAGCACAGAGGCCAATTTTTTGCTCCGATTTAGTTGAAATTTTGCACAGGGAGTAGAATTAGCATTGTAGCTATGCGTGTCAAATTTGGTTGAAATCGGTTCAGATTTAGATATAGCTCCCATATATAGCTTTCGCCCGATTTACACTCATATGACCACAGAGGCCAATTTTTTGCTCCGATTTAGTTGAAATTTTGCACAGGGAGTAGAATTAGCATTGTAGCTATGCGTGCCAAATTTGGTTGAAATCGGTTCAGATTTAGATATAGCTCCCATATATAGCTTTCGCCCGATTTACACTCATATGACCATAGAGGCCAATTTTTAACTCCGATTTAGTTGAAATTTTGCACAAGGGGTTGAATTAGCATTGTTGCTATGCGTGCCAAATTTGGTTGAAATCGGTTCAGATTTAGATATAGCTCCCATATATATGTTTTTCTGATTTCGACAAAAATGGGCAAAATACCAACATTTTCCATGTAAAATCGCCACTGTTTAGTCGAAAAGTTGTAAAAATGACTCTATTTTTCTTAACTTCTAATGCATATATATCGAGCGATAAATCATAAATAAACTTTTGCGAAGTTTTCTTAAAATTGCTCCAGATTTAAATGTTTCCCATATTTTTTTACTAACATTGTGTTCCACCCTAGTGCATTAGCCGACTTAAATTTTGAGTCTATAGATTTTGTAGAAGTCTATCAAATTCTGTCCAGATCGAGTGATATTTAAATGTATGTATTTGGGACAAACCTTTATATATAGCCCCAACACATTTGACGGATGTGATATGGTATCCAAAATTTAGATCTACAAAGTGGTGCAGGGTATAATATAGTCGGCCCGCCCGACTTTAGACTTTCCTTACTGGTTACCCTTAAGGCCGGTATTAAGTTGGCATTATCGTTCTAAAATGACCCTGTTTTGCCTTTTACTTTTCTTTAATAATTCATTTTAAAGAAAATAACCTTTTTCAATTTTTTAGCAAAACTCGAACTTAATGCCCGCTTCCGAATGTCTATTCTCTTTACACGAGTATTCAAATTAAATAATATTTAGACTTTCCGAAACAACATACAAGCAGTTTCACAGAAATTGCTCTCTTTTGATTCTCTTGCTGTGTTATGTTGATATCTCTCGTCAACCCTCCCGGTTTCCATCTCTATTTCTATACTCTCTCTCTCTGTCGCTCTCTGAATAAAATATCACAATATAAATATGTTTACTCGAAATTTGTAAATTTATATATGTTTACATTCGCACATATTATTTTTATGAAACATTCATGCCCCAAACATAATATATTCTAACATATTAACATATGTGTCCCAAACATTTAGTGTTAGTTTAGGAACATTACATGTTTGCACTTAAATATATTGTGTTTAAAAATTGTGCCCGAAACACATTTTGTTTATATCGGAACATATGAAAAACATATTTTTCTAACAGTGTATAGAAAATAATATAATTTCATTTCTAAAAATTTGTCAAAATTTCATTTCTATGGAAAATTTTGCAAAATTATATTTCTCTAGAAAATTTGGTAAAAACTTGATTTCTGTAGATTTTTTTAAGAATTTTATTTCTATTAGAAATTGTTATCAAAATTTTATTTCTATACAAAATTTTGTCAAAATTTTATTTCTATAAAAAAAATTTGCCAAATTTAATTTCTGTAGGCAATGTTCCCAAATATTTATTTCTATAAGAAAATTTGCCAAAATTTCATTTCTATAAAAAAAAATTTCAAAGAGAAATTTTATTTCTATTGATAATTTGGCAAAATTTAATTTCTATTGAAAATTTTGTCAACATTTTATTTCTAACGAAAATTTTGTCAACACTTTAGTTCTATAGAAAATTTTGTCCAAATTTTATTTCTATAGAAAATTTTGTCAACATTTTATTTCTAACGAAAATTTTGTCAACATTGGATTTCTATAGAAAATTTTGTCCAAATTTTATTCCTATAGAAAATTGTGTCACAATTTTGTTTCTATTGGAAATTTTGTCACAATTTTGTTTCTGTTGAAAATTTTGTCAACATTTTATTTCTATAGAAAATTTTGTCAACATTTTATTTCTATAGAAAATTTTGTCCAAATTTTATTTCTATAGGAAATTAGGTCCTAATTTTATTTCTATTGAAAATTTTCCCTAGAAAATTTTGTCAAAAGTTTAATTGTAAAGAAAATGTTGTCAAAATTTTAGTTCTATAAAAAGATTTTATTCTTATAGAAAATTATGTCACAATTTTATTTCTATTAAAAATTTTGTCATCATTTTATTTTTATAGAAATTTTAACAAAAATTTTATTTCTATCTAAAATTTTGTCAAAATTTTATTTTAATAGAAAATTTTGTCAAAATTTTATTTCTATAGAACATTTTTTCAAAAAATTTTTTTTCTATAGAAAATTTTGTCAAAATTTTATTCCTATAGAAAATTTTGTTTAAAATTTTTTCCTATAGAAAATTTTATCAAAATTTTTATACCCTTCACCACTATTGTGTGTATAATAAGTTTGTGCATTTGTATGTAACGCCAAGAAGGAGTAATCATATACCAACCTTTTAGTATACGGATCGGCCTAGAATTAAATTCTGAGTCGATTTAGCGATGTCCGTCTGTCTGTCTGTCCGTCTGTCTGTCTGTCTGTCTGTTGGTGTATTTTTGTGTGCAAAGTACAGCTCGCAGTTTTACTCCGATTGTCCTAAAATTTGGTATGGGGTCCTGTTTCAGCTCAAAGACGATCCCCATTGATTTTGGGAAAAATCGGTTCAGATTTAGATATAGCTGCCATATATATATTTCACCGATCTGGTCATAATTGGCGAGTATATCAACCGATCTTCCTCAAATTTCGTACATCCGAATATTTTATGAGTCTCGAAAAACTTGCAGAATTTCAGCCAAATCGGTTCAGATTTAGATATAGCTCCCATATATAGCTTTCGCCCGATTTACACTCATTTGCCCACAGAGGCCAATTTTTAACTCCGATTTAGTTGAAATTTTGCGCAGGGAGTAGAATTAGCATTGTAGCTATGCGTGTCAAATTTAATTGAAATCGGTTCAGATTTAGATATAGCTCCCATATATAGCTTTCGCCCGATTTACACTCAAATGACCACAGAGGCCAATTTTTACTCCGATTTAGTTGAAATTTTGCACAGGGAGTAGAATTAGCATAGTAGCTATGCGCGCCAAATTTGGTTGAAATCGGTTCAGATTTAGATATATCTCCCATATATAGCTTTCGCCCGATTTACACTCATATGACCACAGAGGCCAATTTTTAACTCCGATTTAGTTGAAATTTTGCGCAGGGAGTAGAATTAGCATTTTTGCTATGCGTGCCAAATTTGGTTGAAATCGGTTCAGATTTAGATATAGCTCCCATATGTTTTTCTGATTTCGACAAAAATGGTCAAAATACCAACATTTTCCTTGTAAAATCGCCACTGCTTAGTCGAAAAGTTGTAAAAATGACTCTAATTTTCCTAAACTTCTAATACATATATATCGAGCGATAAATCATAAATAAACTTTTTCGAAGTTTCCTTAAAATTGCTTCAGATTTAAACGTTTCCCATATTTATACCCTTCACCACTACTGTGGTACAGGGTATAATAAGTTTGTGCATTTGTATGTAACGCCAAGAAGGAGTAATCATAGACCAACCTTTTAGTATACGGATCGGCTTAGAATTAAATTCTGAGTCGATTTAGCGATGTCCGTCTGTCTGTCTGTCCGTCTGTCTGTCCGTCTTTCTGTCTGTCTGTCTGTCGGTCTGTCTGTCTGTCTGTCTGTTGATGTATTTTTGTGTGCAAAGTACAGCTCGCAGTTTTAGTCCGATTGTCCTACAATTTGGTACAGGGTCCTGTTTCGGCTCAAAGACGATCCCTATTGATTTTGGAAAAAATCGGTTCAGATTTAGATATAGCTGCCATATATATTTTTCACCGATCTGGTCATAATTGGCGTGTATATCAACCGATCTTCCTCAAATTCCGTACATCCGAATATTTTATGAGTCTCGAAAAACTTGCAAAATATCAGCCAAATCGGTTCAGATTTAGATATAGCTCCCATATATAGCTTTCGCCCGATTTACACTCATTTGCCCACAGAGGCCAATTTTTTCTCCGAAATTTGAAATTGAAATTTTGCATAGGGAGTAGAATTAGCATTGTAACTATGTGTGCCAAATTTGGTTGAAATCGATTCAGATTTGGATATATCTCCCATATATAGCTTTCGCCCGATTTACACTCATATGACCACAGAGGCCAATTTTTAACTCTGATTTAGTTGAAATTTTGCACAGGGAGTAGAATTAGCATTGTAGCTATGCGTGCCAAATTTGGTTGACATCGGTTCAGATTTAGATATAGCTCCCATATATATGTGTTTCCGATTTCGACAAAAATGGTCAAAATACCAACATTTTCGTTGTAAAATCGCCCCTGCTTAGTCGAAAAGTTGTAAAAATGACTCTAATTTTCCTAAACTTCTAATACATATATATCGAGCGATAAATCATAAATAAACTTTTGCGAAGTTTCCTTAAAATTGCTTCAGATTTAAATGTTTCCCATATTTATACACATCACCACTACTGTGGTACAGGGTATAAAAAGTTTGTGCATTTGTATGTAACGCCAAAAAGGAAAAGTCTGAAACCTATCGTTTAGTATACCGATCGTCTTAGAATTAAATTCTGAGGCGATTTAGTGATGTCCGTCTCTCTGTCTCTCTGTCTGTTTGTCCGTCCGTCTGTTTGTATATATAATTTTGTGTGCAAAGTACAGCTCGCGGTTTAAGTCCGATCGTCCTCAAATTTGGCACAGAGTTTTTCATTGGCTCAAAGACAATCGCTATTGATTTTGGAAAAAATCGGTTCAGATTTAGATATAGCTGCCATATATATTTATCAGCGATCTGGTCATAATTGACGTATTTATCAACGAATTTTCTCAAAATTTCGGCCAGCCAAATATTTTGGGGCTTTCGTAAGATGTGCAAAATATCAGCCAAATCGGTTCAGATTTCGATATAGCTCCCATATATATCCTTCGTCCGATTTGAACTTACAAGACCTCAAAAGCCGGAGTTTTGTACTGATTTGCTTCAAATTTTGCACAAGGAGTACGTTTAATAGTATAATTCAGTGTGCTAAATTTCGGTGAAATCAGTTCAGATTTAGATATAGCCCACATATATATCTTTCGCCCGATTTAGACTCATATGGCCTCAAAAGCAAGAGGTTTGCCATGATTTCTTCAAATTTTGCACAAGGAGTACGTATGAGTAGTATCGTTAAGCGAGCTAATTTTGGTTGAATAGCTTCCACATATATCTTTCGGCCGATTTACACCAATATGACCACGGAGGCCAAAATTATTCTCCCATTTATGTTTTTTGCTGAGATAGCCGGATTATTATTCTAACTACACAGAAACAAATTTCACGAAATTTTTTCCAATTAAAGTCTTAATTGAGTTTTAAACCAGTAAGGAAAGTCTAAAGTCGGGCGGGGCCGACTATATTATACCCTGCACCACTTTGTAGATCTAAATTTTCGATACCATATCACATCCGTCAAATGTGTTGGGGCTATATATAAAGGTTTGTCCCAAATACATACATTTAAATATCACTCGATCTGGACAGAATTTGATAGACTTCTACAAAATCTATAGACTCAAAATTTAAGTCGGCTAATGCACTAGGGTGGAACACAATGTTAGTAAAAAAATATGGGAAACATTTAAATCTGGAGCAGTTTTAAGAAAACTTCGCAAAAGTTTATTTATGATTTATCGCTCGATATATATGCATTAGAAGTTTAGGAAAATTAGAGTCATTTTTACAACTTTTCGACTAAGCAGTGGCGATTTTACAAGGAAAATGTTGTTATTTTGACCATTTTTGTCGAAATCAGAAAAATATATATATGGGAGCTATATCTAAATCTGAACCGATTTCAACCAAATTTGGCACGCATAGCTACAATACTAATTCTACTCCCTGTGCAAAATTTCAACTAAATCGGAGCAAAAAATTGGCCTCTGTGGTCATATGAGTGTAAATCGGGCGAAAGCTATATATGGGAGCTATATCTAAATCTGAACCGATTTCAACCAAATTTAGCACGCATAGCTACAATGCTAATTCTACTCCCTGTGCAAAATTTCAACTAAATCGGAGTTAAAAATTGGCCTCTACGGTCATATGAGTGTAAATCGGGCGAAAGCTATATATGGGAGCTATATCTAAATCTGAACCGATTTCAACCAAATTTGGCACGCATAGCTACAATGCTAATTGTACTCCATGTGCAAAATTTCAACTAAATTGGAGCAAAAAATTGGCCTCTGTGGTCATTTGAGTGTAAATCGGGCGAAAGCTATATATGGGAGCTATATCTAAATCTGAACCGATTTCAACCAAATTTAACACGCATAGCTACAATTCCAATTCTACTCCCTGTGCAAAATTTCAACTGAATCGGAGTTAAAAATTGGCCTCTGTGGGCAAATGAGTGTAAATCGGGCGAAAGCTATATATGGGAGCTATATCTAAATCTGAACCGATTTGGCTGATATTTTGCAAGTTTTTCGAGACTCATAAAATATTCGGATGTACGGAATTTGAAGAAGATCGGTTGATAGACACGCCAATTATGACCAGATCGGTGAAAAATATATATGGCAGCTATATCTAAATCTGAACCGATTTTTTCCAAAATCAATAGGGATCGTCTTTGAGCCGAAACAGGACCCTATACCAAATTTTAGGAAAATCGGACTAAAACTGCGAGCTGTACTTTGCACACAAAAATACATCAACAGACAGACAGACAGACGGACAGACAGACAGACAGACAGACAGACAGACAGACAGACAGACAGACAGACAGACGGACATCGCTAAATCGACTCAGAATTTAATTCTAAGACGATCGGTATACTAAACGATGGGTCTCAGACTTTTCCTTCTTGGCGTTACATACAAATGCACAAACTTATTATACCCTGTACCACAGTAGTGGTGAAGGGTATAAATATGGGAAACATTTAAATCTGGAGCAGTTTTAAGAAAACTTCGCAAAAGTTTATTTATGATTTATCGCTCGATATATATGCATTAGAAGTTTAGGAAAATTAGAGTCATTTTTACAACTTTTCGACTAAGCAGTGGCGATTTTACAAGGAAAATGTTGTTATTTTGACCATTTTTGTCGAAATCAGAAAAATATATATATGGGAGCTATATCTAAATCTGAACCGATTTCAACCAAATTTGGCACGCATAGCTACAATGCTAATTCTACTCCCTGTGCAAAATTTCAACTAAATCGGAGCAAAAAATTGGCCTCTGTGGTCATATGAGTGTAAATCGGGCGAAAGCTATATATGGGAGCTATATCTAAATCTGAACCGATTTCAACCAAATTTAGCACGCATAGCTACAATGCTAATTCTACTCCCTGTGCAAAATTTCAACTAAATCGGAGTTAAAAATTGGCCTCTACGGTCATATGAGTGTAAATCGGGCGAAAGCTATATATGGGAGCTATATCTAAATCTGAACCGATTTCAACCAAATTTGGCACGCATAGCTACAATGCTAATTGTACTCCCTGTGCAAAATTTCAACTAAATCGGAGCAAAAAATTGGCCTCTGTGGTCATTTGAGTGTAAATCGGGCGAAAGCTATATATGGGAGCTATATCTAAATCTGAACCGATTTCAACCAAATTTAACACGCATAGCTACAATTCCAGTTCTACTCCCTGTGCAAAATTTCAACTGAATCGGAGTTAAAAATTGGCCTCTGTGGGCAAATGAGTGTAAATCGGGCGAAAGCTATATATGGGAGCTATATCTAAATCTGAACCGATTTGGCTGATATTTTGCAAGTTTTTCGAGACTCATAAAATATTCGGATGTACGGAATTTGAAGAAGATCGGTTGATAGACACGCCAATTATGACCAGATCGGTGAAAAATATATATGGCAGCTATATCTAAATCTGAACCGATTTTTTCCAAAATCAATAGGGATCGTCTTTGAGCCGAAACAGGACCCTATACCAAATTTTAGGAAAATCGGACTAAAACTGCGAGCTGTACTTTGCACACAAAAATACATCAACAGACAGACAGACAGACGGACAGACAGACAGACAGACAGACAGACAGACAGACAGACAGACAGACAGACAGACAGACAGACGGACATCGCTAAATCGACTCAGAATTTAATTCTAAGACGATCGGTATACTAAACGATGGGTCTCAGACTTTTCCTTCTTGGCGTTACATACAAATGCACAAACTTATTATACCCTGTACCACAGTAGTGGTGAAGGGTATAAAAATATTCAATTAAACATTTAATTGAATCAACAAATGTTTTAATTGAAATTAAAATCAATCACACAAATTAATAGTTTCAATTAATTTTTTAATTGACTGTCAATTAATTTTTTAATTGATACTATTATTTCTGTGATTGAAGACATTTCAATTAAACATTAATTGGATCAATTAGTTTCGTGACTGAATCAGAAAAAATTTTTTTTGTGTGTATGCATGTCAAATTTGGTCAAAATCGGTTTATATTTAGATATAGCTTCCATATATATGTACGCCAGGGTAGGGGAAATATGGTAGAATGTTTCATATATTAGACCCATTTTCAATGGGAGTTTCCTCTAATTGACTCGATAGTGTCCACAGAGTATACATTTAATATGTTTTTAAAGTGTGTCATCTTAAGCTAATATGGCCAAAATACCCACATTTTACACAAAATTCTGTGATGATTTCCCCATATCGTAAACATATTCTACACACTGTAATGCTAAACTTTCCACAGAATAAATAAAAATAAAGCACCGACTTGTGGAAATATCACCCGAATTGGCCAAATAATATATCACAACCCACAATTGACCACATATCTTGGCGAGATTTGACCAATGTCCTTGTAAAATTGCCACTGCTGAGTAGCAAAAATTTTAAATATTACTCAAATTGTCCTATATCTCGAATACATATGTATATGTATATGTTTCATCCCAGGGTGTTAGCCGATTTAATTTTTAATTCTAGCGATTTTGTAGAAGTACAAAAAATTGTCTCCAAATCGTTTCACATATAAATATTTGTATATAGGAATATAAATTTTGATAATAACTCCCAACAAATTTGAAGGAGTTGATATGATAACACGAATTTTGGTCTTCATAATGGTGAAGGGTATAATATAGTCGGCCCCGCCCGACTTTAGACCTTACTTACTTGTTTTCCTATAGAAAATAAACCAATTTTTACGAACCTTCTATTCGACAAACACCAAAATGAAATCGTAATTTCCAGTTGAGATGTTCTTCCAGTTGTAATCCCCGTATGAATTTCTAACAAAGCCATATTTTTACTCATAACAAGCAGAAAAACAAATGCTAAAAAGAAAAAAACTCGACCATCAATATGAGCCAAACATTTTTTGGAATTTCATCAAGGCAAAGCGTTTGCATCTACATAAGAAAACAAAGAAACAAATATGCATAGTTTTCTAAGCAAATAATAACAAAAAAAAAAAAAGGTTAACATTGTTTGCATTCTTTCCGAATTATGCAGATCCATATAAAGCATCAGCTCAGTTCTAACATCAAAGAAGCCAAATAAATGGATGTTTCACTATACGCATAAAAAATGCAACGCACTACACTTGTGGAGAATGCCATTGGGACAGCCTTAGAAGCTCAAACTTAAATGTTTGCACGCAGAGAAGGAATATGATCACTTCAAACATATTTTAAGAGCAAAATGTTATTTTTGTATGGTGACCATGTAACATGTTTGCCACTAAAATGTTATTTTCTCGTCAAATATAACCTGCTTGCCGAAATCAGATACATGATTTCCGAGAAAATAACATGGTTGCGGAAACCATATTACATGGTCACCACCCAAAAATAACATTTTGCTCTTAAAACATGTTTGAGGTGATCATATTCCTTCTCTGGGTGTGGATCGAAATCTTTGTGGTGGAACTGTAGGGCCCAATGTCTAGTGGGTGAACCCTTGGTCCGAAAGTTTTAGTGGTGGAATTATAAGCTTAATATCTCTCAGTAAAGGAACCTTAAGCTGAAGATCTCTTTAGCTTTAGGTCCGAAAATCTCAATTTTGAAACTTTAGTCTGAAGGTCATTGCGGTGGAAATGTTGGCTCTAAAGTCTCAATTGTGTTTATTTCATGGAATATTTTTTCATGCCTTATTTAAAAATATATTTAGGAGAGAATTTTTCAAGGGTTTGCTGATTCTAATAATTTAGCCACCACTTTATATGGATTCTAATATATTTCTCTTGATGTTTATTATTTTTTTTTTCGACTATACAGCAACTGAAACAATAAACATTATTTTTTAGCATACACTACCTTATATGCAGCAAAATCCGACACAAAAAATCTAAAAAAAAAACATTTTTGTTTTTATTTCAAAGCCTCAAGTGAGCAGCTGTAGTACAACAAAATGTGGGATTTATTGGATTGTAATAGCAGAGAGTTAGATAAAACAAATATATTCGGCCGAATCTTATGTACCCTTCACCTAAATTGCAAGTTAGTCCATACGGGGTATATATTAAACAAAAAAACAAATTTTGACAAAATATTCTATAGAAACAAAATTTTGACAAAATTTTCTATAGAATTAAAATTTTAACAAAATTTTCTATTGAAATAAAATTTTGGTAGATTGTTTTTGGCTCGAGTGGCAACCATGATTATGAACCGATATGGACCAATATTTGCATGATTATTAAATACCATATACTAACAACACGTACCACGGATCAGGGAGCCACCGTGGTGCAATGGTTAGCATGCCCGCCTTGCATACACAAGGTCGTGGGTTCGATTCCTGCTACGACCGAACACCATACAGTTTTTCAGCGGTAGATTATCCCACCTCAGTAATGCTGGTGACATTTCTGAGGGTTTCAAAGCTTCTCTAAGTGGTTTCACTGGAATGTGGAACGCCGTTCGGACTCGGCTATAAAAAGGAGGTCCCTTGTCATTGAGCTTAACATGGAATCGGGCAGCACTCAGTGATAAGAGAGAAGTTCACCACTGTGGTATCACAATGGACTGAATAGTCTAAGTGAGCCTGATACATCGGGCTGCCACATAACCTAACCTAACCTAACCTAGAGACCATGTACCAAAATTCAGCCGGACCGGATGAAATTTGCTTCTCTTAGAGGCCTCGAAAGCCAAATCGGGGAATCGGTTTATATGGGGGCTATATATAATTATGGACCGATGTGAACCAATTTTTGCATGGTTGTTAGAGACCATATACTAACAGCATGTACCAAATTTCAGTCGGATTGGATGAAATTTGCTTTTCTTAGAGGCCTCGCAAGCCACATTTGGGGGCCCGTTTATATGGGGGCTATCATCACTTGCAGTATATACGTGCGTCCAAAAATGGCTCAATATACTACCATTACATATTAGCCATCTTTACACGACTTAATCCTGCACTCACCATTGTATATATTTCTTTTGAGAAATCATTTTTTGATCCACAACGTATTGTAATTCACTTTTTTTCTACACCCGTTTATAAATCATTATTCATTTTATATCTTTACCGCTTCAAGTTTTTTTATACCCACCACCATAGGATGGGGGGTATATTAACTTTGTCATTCCGTTTGTAACACATCGAAATATTGCTCTAAGACCCCATAAAGTATATATATTCTGGGTCGTGGTGAAATTCTGAGTCGATCTGAGCATGTCCGTCCGTCCGTCCGTCCGTCTGTTGAAATCACGCTAACTTCCGAACGAAACAAGCTATCGACTTGAAACTTGGCACAAGTAGTTGTTATTGATGTAGGTCGGATGGTATTGCAAATGGGCCATATCGGTCCACTTTTACGTATAGCCCCCATATAAACGGACCCCAAAATTTGGCTTGCGAGGCCTCTAAGAGAAGCAAATTTCATCCGATCCGGCTGAAATTTGGTACATGGTGTTAGTATGTGGTCTCTAACAACCATGCAAAAATTGGTCCACATCGGTCCATAATTATATATAGCCCCCATATAAACCGATCCCCCGATTTGGCTTGCGAGACCTCTAAGAGAAGCAAATTTCATCCGATTCGGCTCAAATTTGGTACATGGTGTTAGTATATGGTCTCGAACAACCATGCAAAAATTGGTCCACATCGGTCCATAATTATATATAGCCCCCATATAAACCGATTCCCCGATTTGGCTTGCGAGGCCCATAAGAGAAGCAAATTTCATCCGATCCGGCTGAAATTTGGTACGTGATGTTAGTATATGGTCTCTAACAACCATGCAAAAATTGGTCCACATCGGCTCATAATTATATATAGCCCCCATATAAACCGATCACCAGATTTGACCTCCGGAACCTCTTGGAAGACCAAAATTCATCTGATTCAGTTGAAATTTGGTACGTGGTGTTAATATATGGCCTCAAACTCCCATGCAAAAATTGGTCGATATCGGTCCATAATTATATATAGGCCCCATATAAACCGATCCCCAGATTTGACCTCCAGAGCCCCTTGGAAGAGCAAAATACTTCCCATTCGGTTGAAATTTGGTACGTGATGTTAGTATATGGTATCCAACAACCATGCAGGAATAAGAAGTTTTTAGATACCACAACCCAAGTAATTCGATTGTGGATGACAGTCTTTCGTAGAAGTTTCTACGCAATCCATGGTGTTGGGTACATAAGATTCGGCCTGGCCGAACTTGCGGCCGTATATACTTGTTTTTATACCCTCCATCATAGGATGGGGGTATATTAACTTTGTCATTCCGTTTGTAACACATCGAAATATTGCTCTAAGACCCCATAAAGTATATATATTCTGGGTCGTGGTGAAATTCTGAGTCGATCTAAGCATGTCCGTCCGTCCGTCCGTCCGTCCGTCCGTCCGTCCGTCCGTCTGTTGAAATCACGCTAACTTCCGAACGAAACAAGCTATCGACTTGAAACTTGGCACAAGTAGTTGTTATCGATGTAGGTCGGATGGTATTGAAAATGGGCCATATCGGTCCATAATTATATATAGCCCCCATATAAACCGATCCCCAGATTTGGTTTGTGGAGCCTCTAAGAGAAGCATATTTCATCCGATCCGGCTGAAATTTGGTACATGGTGTTGGTATATGGTCTCTAACAACCATGCAAAAATTGGTCCATATCGGTCCATAATTATATATAGCCCCCATATAAACCGATCCCCAGATTTGGCTTGTGGAGCCTCTAAGAGAAGCATATTTAATCCGGCTGAAATTTGGTACATGGTGTTAGTATATGGTCTCTAACAATCACGCAAAAATTGGTCCACATCGGTCCATAATTATATATAGCCCCCATATAAACCGATCCCCAGATTTGGTTTGTGGAGCCTCTAAGAGAAGCATATTTCATCCGATCCGGCTGAAATTTGGTACATGGTGTTGGTATATGGTCTCTAACAACCATGCAAAAATTGGTCCATATCGGTCCATAATTATATATAGCACCCATATAAACCGATCCCCAGATTTGGCTTGTGGAGCCTCTAAGAGAAGCATATTTAATCCGATCCGGCTGAAATTTGGTACATGGTGTTAGTATATGGTCTCTAACAATCACGCAAAAATTGGTCCACATCGGTCCATAATTATATATAGCCCCCATATAAACCGATCCCCAGATTTGGCTTGTGGAGCCTCTAAGAGAAGCATATTTCATCCGAATCGGCTGAAATTTGGTACATTGTGTTGGTATATGGTCTCTAGCAATCGTGCAAAAATTGGTCCACATCGGTCCATAATTATATATAGCGCACATAAAAACCGATCCCCAGATTTGGGTTGCGGAGCCTCTAAGAGAAGCAACTTTCATCCGATCCGGCTGGAATTTGGTACATGGTATTGGTATACGGTCTCTAGCAACCGTGCAAAAATTGGTCCATATCGGTCCATAATTATATATAGCCCCCATATAAAACGTTCTCCAGATTTGACCTCCGGAGCCTCTTGGAGGAGCAAAATTCATCCGATCCGGTTCAAATTAGGAACGTGGTGTTAGAATATGGTCGCTAACAACCATACCAAAATTGGTCCAATCACACAAAAATTGGTCCATATCGGTTCATAATCATGGTTGCCACTAGAGCCAAAAATAATCTACCAAAATTTTTTTTCTATAGAAAATTTTGTCAAAATTTTATTTCTAGAGAAAATTTTGTTAAAATTTTATTCGGTTCATAATAAAATTTTCATCATTGTCAAAATTTTATTTTTATAGAAAATTTTGTTCAAATTTTATTCGGTTCATAATCATGGTTGCCACTCGAGCCAAAAATAATCTACCAAGATTTTATTTCTATAGAAAATTTTGTCAAAAGTTTATTTCTATAGAAAATTTTGTTAAAATTTTATTTCTGCAGACATTTTTGTCAAAATTTTCTTTCTATAGAAAATTTTGTGAAAATGTTTATTTCTATAGAAAATTTTATTTCTATAGAAAATTTTGTTAAAATTTTATTTCTGTAGAAAATTTTGTCAAAATTTTATGTCTACTTTGTCAAACTGAATTATATACGTATTGGATCGATGTTTTTTGATTTAATATATACCACGTATGTACTTACATACAATTTAGAAGATGGTGTTAGGAGGTTTTAAGATACCTTGCCATCGGCAAGTGTTACCGCAACTTAAGTAATTCGATTGTGGGTGGCAGTGTTTAGAAGAAGTTTCTACGCAATCCATGATGGAGGGTACATAAGCTTCGGCCTGGCCGAACTTACGGCCGTATATACTTGTTTTTTTTTAAACTGAGCATACCTAAAGACTTACAAAAAAAATTCATAAACATAACGGTTCCTGCCACTATTTTTATCAACTATTTTAAAATTTAAGAAAGAGAAATAACCCCCAACATCCATATTGGGGAATTATTTCATTATGACAAATTTGGGTGTTATTTCATTTGAAATAACTCCCCAGAATTGAAAATGAAATAGTTCTCCAAAATATGAAATAACTCCCCAAAAGTCGTTGTTTTTGGCCCCTGTAGAATAAATTGGGGACATATTTCATTTTTATACCCTCCACCATAGGATGGGGGTATATTAACTTTGTCATTCCGTTTGTAACACATCGAAATAGTGCTCTAAGACCCCACAAAGTATTCTGGTTCGTGGTGAAATTCTGAGTCGATCTGAGCATGTCCGTCCGTCCGTCCATTCGTCCGTCCGTCTGTTGAAATCACGCTAACTTCCGAACGAAACAAGCTATCGCCTCAAAATTTGGCACAAGTAGTTGCTATTGATGTAGGTCGGATGGTATTGCAAATGGGCCATATTGGTCCACTTTTACGTATCTCTCCCCCATATAAACGGACCACCAAATTTGGCTTGCGAATCCTCTAAGAGAAGCAAATTGCATCAGATCCGGCTGAATTTTGGTACATGGTGTTAGCATGTGGTCTCTAACAACCATGCAAAAATTGGTCCACATCGGCCCATAATTATATATAGCACCCATATAAACCGATCCCCCGATTTGGTTTGCGGAGCCTCTAAGAGAAGCAAATGTCATCCGATCCGGTTGAAATTTGGTACATGGTGTCAGAATATAATCTCTAACAACCATGCAAAAATTGGTTCACATCGGTCTATAATTATATATAGCCCTCATATAAATCGATCCCCCGATTTGGTTTGCGGAGCCTCTAAGAGAAGCAAATTTCATCCGATCCGGCTGAAATTTGGTACATGGTGTAAGTCTATCGTCTCTAATAACTGTGCAAAAATTGGTCCACATCGGTCAATAATTATATATAGCCCCCATATTAACCGATCCCCCGATTTGGCTTGCGGAGCCTCTAAGAGAATTTTGGCATTGGTCTCTAAGAACAATGCCAAAATTGGTCCATATCGGTCCATAATTATATATAGCCCCTATATAAATCGATCCCCAGATTTGGCTTGCGGAGCCTCTAAGAGAAGCAAATTTCATCCGATCCTGCTGAAATTTGCTACATGGTGTTAGTATATGGTCTCTACCAACCATGCAAAAATTGGTCCATAGGGGTTCATATGTATATATAGCCCCCAAATTTGACCTCCCGACCAAATTTCATCCGATCCGGTTGAAATTTGGTACATTTCGCTAGTGTGTGACCGATAACAACCATGCCAAAATTGGTCCGTATCGATCTATATTATACATAGCCCCCAGATAAACCGACTCCCAATCACAGAAAAATCACGATTGCCACTCGAGCCAAAAATAATTTACCAAAATGTTATTGCCATAGAAAATTTTGTCAAAACTTTATATTTCTACAGAAAATTTTGTCAAAACTTTATATTTCTATAGAAAATTTTGTCAAAATTTTATTTCTATAAAAAATTTTGTCAACACTTTATGCCTTTAGGAAATTTTGTCAAAATATAATTTCTATACAACGTTTTGTCAAAAATTTTTTTAAAATTTTGTCAAAATTTTATTTCTATAGAAAATTTTGTCAGAATTTTATTTCTATAGAAAATTTTGTCAGAATTTTAATTCTGTAGAAAATTTTGTCAAAATGTTATTTCTATAGAAAATTTATGAAGCATTTCATAATTGGAGAGAAATATTTTGCAAAATCTTCCACAACATCAAGAATTCTACCAATCTACCAAACAGTAAAAAATCTGCCATATTTGGTAGACTCGTGTTCATAATTGTGTATAGCCCCCATATAAAGCGACCCATATATTTCAATTCTGGCTCTATAATTACCACACAAAAGTTCATATCCGTTCGTAATTATCTCTTTCCTATATATACCGGTCAAGAACTGAATATATACGTATTTAATCGAGCTTTCTTTTGTCTACTATATATCCCGCATGGACTAACTTACAATTTAGAAGATGATGTTAAGAAGTTTTAAGATGCCTTGCCATCGGCCGCAACCCAAGTATTTTAATTGTGGATGACCGTCTTTAGTAGAAGTTTCTACGCAAACCATGGTGGAGGGTACATAAGATCGGCCTGGCCGAACTTACGGCCGTATATACTTGTTTTAGTTCTTAGCGGTCGTATACTAACGTCACGTACCAAATTTCAAACGAATCGGACAAATTTCAGAATTTCACCTTGACCCAGAATCTATACACTTTATAAGGTGTAAGACTGGTCGGTGTGTTACAAACGGAATGACAAAGTTAATATACCCCTATGGTGGTTTAAACATTTTAACTAATAGAAGCTAGAACACATCCAATGCATAACATGCATGTATCCTAAAAACTATTCCAACTTTACACACGCAAACATTCCAAAGGATTCAAATGGCTTTGTATTCGCATTTGCTATGAGTGTGTTTGTGTGTGTAGTCGTGTGTGAATGTGTTTATCTTCATTTAACACTGTATGTACTGGCTTATTTGGACCTGTTTAATATTTGAAATGTAATCCCCAAAAAACAATTGGAATCTTTCTTTCCTTGTTCCATTTGCTAATGGTTATTGCCATGATTGTAGTTGCATCGACATTGGAATGAATGTAATCGCCTTTTTGGATGTTTTTTTTTTTTTTTTGATAGCTAAAAATCACATCACCAGATGCACATACTGGTGATCAGGTAATCGGTAATGGGGTCATTACCATTACCCACATTCGTAAGTACGTATTTGTAAATACTCAAGAAATGTTAATAGACAATATTGTCAAAATTTTATTTCAATAAAAAATTTTGTGAAAATTTTATTTCTATAGAAAATTTTGTCAAAATTTTATTTTTATTTATTTAGAAAATTTTGTCCAAAATTTTATTTAAATTGAAAACTTTGTCAAAATTATATTTGTAAATACTCAAGAAATGTTAATAGACAATATTGTCAAAATTTTATTTCAATACAAAATTTTGTGAAAATTTTATTTCTATAGAACATTTTGTCAAAATTTTATTTTTATTTATTTAGAAAATTTTGTCCAAAATTTTATTTAAATAGAAAACTTTGTCAAAATTATATTTCTATCGAAAATTTTGTTAATGTTTTATTTATATATAAATTTTGTCAAAATTATATTTCTATAGAAAATTTTGTCAAAATTTTATTTCTATAGAAAATTTTGTCAAAATTTTATTTCTAGAGATTTTTTTTCTAGAGAAATGTTTTCCAAAATTTTATTTCTATATAAAATATTTTCAATATTTTATTTTTATATAAAATGTTGTCAAAATTTTATTTCTATAGAAAAATTTTTTCAAAATTCTATTTGTATGGAAAATTTTTTAAAAATTTTATTTCTATAGAACATTTTGTCAAAATTTTATTTCTTTAGAAAAATTTGTCAAAATTGTATTTCGTTGTTGTTGTTTTTGATTACAGCTTAAAACCATACATTGAGTAAACTACAAGTGTAGCTTAACAAACAAAGGAAAATAATATTTGTCAAATTAATTTGGGCAAAGCCCTATAGACTGCAAGATGGTTGGACGGACGCACGTTTCGGAATTACCACATTCCTCATCAGCATCCTCCACTTGCAGCAAAACTATCAACCAATTATCAGAATAAATTCAGGCAGTTCAATATACCCAAGGCGAACCACACTTGAACCTTCCGAAAAAAGGTTTATGACAGCCGGCTTATGTCGAAATAAATTCATACAAACATTTCTCTTTTCCTTTCCTTTCCTTTCCTTTCCTTTCATTCCTTTCTTTCAAATCATCGATTTGAATGCAGTTGGCTGGGTTTATTTTGAGCGTGCTTCCTATTTATACCCTTCACCACTACTGTGGTACAGGGTATAATAAGTTTGGGCATTTGTATGTAACGCCAAGAAATAGTGGTCATAGACCCATCGTTTAGTATACCGATCGGCTTAGAATTAAATTCTGAGTCGATTTAGCGATGTCCGTCTGTCTGTCTGTCTGTATATGTTATTTTGTGCACAAAGTACAGCTCGCAATTTAAGTCCGATCGTCCTCAATTTTGGCACAGGGCCGTTTCTTGGGACAGAGACAATCGCTGTTGCTTTTGGAAAAAATCGGTTCAGATTTAGATATAGCTGCCATATATATTTATCCCCGATAATAAGCCACCGTGGTGCAATGGTTAGCATGCCCGCCTTGCATACACAAGGTCGTGGGTTCGATTCCTGCTACGACCGAACAACAAAAAGTTTTTCAGCGGTGGATTATCCCACCTCAGTAATGCTGGTGACATTTCTGAGGGTTTCAAAGCTTCTCTAAGTGGTTTCACTGGAATGTGGAACGTCGTTCGGACTCGGCTATAAAAAAGGAGGTCCCTTGTCATTGAGCTTAACATAGAATCGGGCAGCACTCATTGATAAGAGAGCAGTTCACCAATGTGGTATCATAATGGACTGAATAGTCTAAGTGAGCCTGATACTTCGGGCTGCCACATAACCTAACCTAACCTAACCTATCCCCGATTTGGTCATAGTTAGTGTGTTTCACAACCGATTTTCTTGAAATACCGTACATCCAAATATTTTATGAATCTCGAAAATCTTGCAAAATATCAGCCAAATCGGTTCAGATTTAGATATAGCTCCCATATATATCTTTCGTCCGATTTAGACTCATATGACCACAGAGGCCAAAGTTTATTACCGATCTTCGTGAAATTGTGCACAGAGGGTAGAATTGACATTCTACCAATGCTTGGTAAATTTGATTGAAATCGGTTAAAATTTAGATATAGCTCCCATATATATCTTTCGTCCGATTTGAACTTATATGGCCACAAAAGCCAGGGTTTTGCCGTGATTTGCTTCAAATTTCGCACAAGGAGTACGTTTAGTAGTATCGGTAATTGTGCCAAATTTGGTTGAAATCGGTTCAGATTTAGATATGGCTCCCATATATATCTTCCGTCCGATTTGCACTCATATGACCAGGGGGCCAAAGTTATACTGCCATTTACGTGAAATTTCGCATAGATAGCAGAATTATTATTCTAACTATGCATGTCAAATTTAGTCAAAATCGGTTCACATTATATATAGCTCCCACATATACGTACACCAGAGTTGGGGAAATATGGTAGACTGTTACACATTTTAGACCCATTTTCAATGGAAGTGTCCTCCAATTAACTGGATAGCGTTAGCCGATTTAAATTTTAATTCTAGAGATTTTGTAGAAGTAAACAAATTGTCTCCTCTATGTTATATAGCTTCCAGCAAATGTGAAGTAGTTGAGATGGTAACACAAATTTTGGCCTACATTGGGGTGAAGGGTATAATATAGTCGGCACCGCCCTACTTTAGACTTTACTTACTTGTTTTTTATTCGTTTTGTTTTATATAGAAAATTTTATCAAAATTTTATTTCTATAGAAAATTTTGTCAACATTGGATATCTTTAGAAAATTTTGTCAAAATTTTATTTCTGTAGAAAATTTTGTCAAAATTTCTTTCGAAAATTTACTTTGACAGAGTATTCTATAGAAATAAAATTTTGAAAAATTTTCTATACAAACAGAATTTTGAAAAATTTTCTATAGAATAAAATTTTGAAAAATTTTCTATAGAATAAAATTTTGAAAAATTTTCTATAGAATAAAATTTTGTCAAAATTTTATTTCTAGAGAATTTATTTTCAATTTTTTTTCTAGAGAAATGTTTTCCAAAATTTTATTTCTATAGAAAATTTTGTTAATATTTTATTTTTATATAAAATTTTGTCAAAATTTTATTCTATAGAAAATTTTTCAAAATTTTATTCTATAGAAAATTTTTTAAATTTTATTCTATAGAAAATTTTTCAAAATTCTATTTGTATAGAAAATCTTTCAAAATTTTATTTCTATAGAACATTCTGTCAAAATTTTATTTCTATAGAACATTTTGTCAAAATTTTATTTCTTTAGAAAATTTTGTCAAAATTTTATTTCTGTAGAAAATTTTTGTCAAAATTTTATTTCTTTAGAAAATTTTGCCAAAAATTTATTTCTATAGAAAACTTTGGAATACATTTTTTTCTTTAGAAATTTTTGACAAAATTTTATTTCTTTAGAAAATTTTGCCAAAATTTTATTTATATAGAAAATTTTGTCAACATTGGATTTCTATAGAAAATTTTGTTAAAATTTAACTTCTATAGAAAATTTTGTCAAAATTTTATTTCTATAGAAAATTTTGTTAAAATTTAACTTCTATAGAAAATTTTGTCAATTTTTTTTTCAAATTTTTATTTTTATTTCTTTAGAAAATTTTGTCAAATTTTTTTTTTATTTCTTTAGAAAATTTTGTCAAAAATTTTTTTTATTTCCTTAGAAAATTTTGTCAAAATTTTATTTCTATTGTCAGATTTTGTCAACATTTTATTTTTATAGAAAATTTTGTCAAAATTTTATTTTTATAGAAAATTTTGTCAAAATTTTATTTTTATAGAAAATTTTGTCAAAATGTTATTTCTTTAGAAAATTTTGTCACAATTTTATTTCTTTAGAACATTTTGTCAAAATTTTATTTCTATAGAAAATTTTTCAAAATTTTGTTTCTATAGAAAATTTTGTCAATGTTTTATTTATATATACAATTTTTCAAAATGTCATTTCTGTAGAAAATTTTGTCTATATTTTATTTTTGTATAAAATTTTGTCACCATTTTATTTCTTTAGAAAATTTTGTCAAAATTTTGTTTCTATAAAAAATTTTGTCAACATTTTATTTCTATAACAAAAATTTGTCACAATTTTATTTCTATAGAAAATTTTGTCAAAATTTTATTTCTATAGAAAATTTTGTCAAAATTTTATTTCTATAGAAAATTTTGTCAAAATTTTATTTCTATAGAAAATTTTGTCAAAATTTTATTTTTCTTTTTTTAGAAAATTATGTCAAAAATTTTTTTTGTTTCTTTAGAAAATTTTGTCAAAATTTTATTTCTATAGAAAATTTTGTCAAAATTTTATTTTTATAGAAAATTTTGTCAAAATTTTATTTTTTTTTTTTTGAAAATTTTGTCAAAATTTTATTTCTATAGAAAATCTTGTCAAAATTTTATTTCTATAGAAAATTTTGTCAAAATTGTATTTCTATAGAAAATTTTGTCAAAATTTCATTTTTATTTCTTTAGAAAATTTTGTCAAATTTTTTTTTTATTTCTTTAGAAAATTTTGTCAAAATTTTATTTCTATAGAAAATTTTGTCAAAATTTTATTTTTATAGAAAATTTTGTCAAAATGTTATTTCTTTAGAAAATTTTGTCACAATTTTATTTCTTTAGAACATTTTGTCAAAATTTTATTTCTATAGAAAATTTTTCAAAATTTTGTTTCTATAGAAAATTTTGTCAATGTTTTATTTATATATACAATTTTTCAAAATGTTATTTCTATAGAAAATTTTGTCTATATTTTATTTTTGTATAAAATTTTGTCACCATTTTATTTCTTTAGAAAATTTTGTCAAAATTTTATTTCTATAAAAAATTTTGTCAACATTTTATTTCTATAAAAAAAATTTGTCACAATTTTATTTCTATAGAAAATTTTGTCAAAATTTTATTTCTATAGAAAATTTTGTCAAAATTTTATTTCTATAGAAAATTTTGTCAAAATTTTATTTTTCTTTCTTTAGAAAATTTTGTCAAAAAATTTTTTTGTTTCTTTAGAAAATTTTGTCAAAATTTTATTTCTATAGAAAATTTTGTCAAAATTTGATTTTTATAGAAAATTTTGTCAAAATTTTATTTTTTTGAAAATTTTGTCAAAATTTTATTTCTATAGAAAATCTTGTCAAAATTTTATTTCTATAGAAAATTTTGTCAAAATTGTATTTCTATAGAAAATTTTGTCAAAATTTTATTTCTATAGAAAATCTTGTCAAAATTGTATTTCTATAGAAAATTTTGTCAAAATTGTATTTCTATAGAAAATTTTGTCAAAATTTCATTTTTATTTCTTTAGAAAATTTTGTCATTTTTTTTATTTCTTTAGAAAATTTTGTCAAAATTTTATTTCTATAGAAAATTTTTTAAAATTTTATTTCTATAGAAAATATTATTTCTATAGAACATTTTGTCAAAATTTTATTTCTTTAGAAAATTTTGTCAAAATTTTAATTCTATAGAAAATTTTGTCAATATTTTATTTCTATAGGAAGTTTTGTCATAATATAGAAAATTTTGTCAACCGTGAATGAGATACGCCGTTCGGACTGGATTAGGTTAGGTATAAGCCATTGTGATGTCACAGTGGTGAACTTCAATATTATCATTGAGTGCTTCCCGATTTCATATTTAGCTTAATAAGAAGGGACCACAAAGGGATGACAAGTATTTGTGGTTTTACCAAACAATTTCCACTGTTTTCATTGATTTTACCTCCAAACATTAAGGGTAAACCAATAGATCAAGGAACTAATTTTTTTTTTTTCAAAAGACTCCACTCATTTTATGTCATTGGAGAGTCAAGCACACAGTTTTTATTTTCAATCTTTAAAATTGCCCACTAAGTTATTTACCTTAACAGCAGGATGCATTCCTTGGAACCTTAAACAGCTAAGGTTTTTGCGTGATTATGGCACTCATTGGGTTACATTTGCGGGGGGAGGCATGGCCCAAAAAATATAGATCTCCTGCTGTGAATACGAGTAAAGCTTTTTCAAATAATCAAAGTTATAGCTTCATTTTTACATTTATTGTAAGCTAACAATGAAGCCAAACGAAGTAGACGAAGACTTAGATGGGAGGGAAAAAAATTCTCGCAATTTTGACTGACATTTATTCATGCTGTCATGTACCACTCAAGTTTGGACCATAAAGAAGAGGAGAAAACAACCAAAACTGGGTACAACAATTGATTGGGGAGGTTAGATGAAAAAAAAAAACCAAACGCTTCTGGCTGATGGATTGGGTTTTTCTTGGATTGAATTGGTACGAGTATGCAGAATATTTGGTCTAATTCAACCACCCCCAAAAAATTCCCATGTAATAGTGGTTTTGCTAATTCATGAGGAATTTCACTATTGTTCACCAAGAGAAACACAAAAATTCTTTAGCAAACCAAGCATCTCAAAGTTGTAGTCCTGTTAAAATGCTTAAGAATAAAAATGGACAATTACATCAAAATAAAACGAATTCCCCATTCAATGCAGACTCTACAAACCACCCTGCAAGAGTAACAAGATAATAGTACGTGATGGTGGTAGTGCTCATGGACAGTGGTACAAAATAATAAATAAGGGAACGTATATATGAACGTAAGTTCTTATGACTGAAATTGAGTCCTCCAGGAGGCTCCAGAAGTCAAACCTGTGGATCACTCTATGACCAATTTTTAATACCGTCAGATTAACATTAAGAAGAACGATTCGTGCTAGGTTTTAAGCAGATTTCAACAGACAGACCGAAATTTTCAGATCGACTCAGAATTCCACCCACCCGACCAAAAATAAATATAAAGTAGGGGGAAACATGTAAGAAAAGTGTAAAGAGGGGCGGGGTTGACTATATTATACACTACAACACTCTGACTGCGACCTTGACTTTGATAGTAAAAATGTGATCACAGACAGACGGACATGGCTATATCGACTCAGGACCGGCCCTAAGCATTATTATTTCTCGGTTCATTTCTACAAAACTCCGGATCTCAATAAATTTTTGCGCATGGGACATTTTGCACGCAGAGAAGGAATATAATCACCTCCTGGAGCGAAATGTTATTACACAATTCTTGCAATTTCTTACCAAACATAAAATGTTTGTCGAAATCAAGTACTTTATGTTCGAAAAAATAATATGGTTTCGACAACTATGTTACATGTTCACCGTTCAAACATTACATTTTGCTCCAGGCGGTGGTTAAATTCCTTCTCTGGGTGAGGAGAGTACGGTTGGCATTAATACAATACCAAAGTGTCGATCATCTCACTAAAGCGCTTCGCCGGGAATGGGCTAAAACCACGGTCGGCCATAGTTTCTAGAATTCTAACAAAGTGGTAGATTTTTTACCGTTTGGTTGATTGGTAGAATTTTTGAAGTTTTGATAGATTTTGAAAAATAATGGTCTCCAACTAAGAGATCCTTCAATTTTCTATAGAAATAAAATTTTGTGAAAACTTTTTATAGAAATAAAATGTTGTGAGAGGAGGGGGATCACCACTTTTTCCGACTTTTTTTTAAGTACAATGAAAAAACTAAAATTCTCTAAATTACTTGAGATTTACCGAGGACATGAGGTGAGGTTATGAAATTAATATGGGGTACCTGGTGTGTTCGTATGGGGACGGGGAGGGGGACACCCCCCTTACCCGGCTTTTTGAAACGTGGAACAAAATTACCCTATTTACTTGAAATTTTCATAGCGGCTACTTTATTTTTCGATATTTGGTCGGGGAGGGGGACCACCCCTTTACCAAACTTTTGTAAAGTACAGTAAAAACAAAACTAAAATCTTCTGACTGAAATGAAACAAGTATATACGGCCGTAAGTACGGCCAGGCCGAAGCTTATGTACCCTCCACCATAGATTGCGTAAAAACTTCTACTGAAGACTGTCATCCACAATAGTATTACTTGGGTTGCGGTAACACTTGCCGATGGCAAGGTATCTTAAAACTTTCTAACACCGCCTTCTAAATTGCAAGGTATTCCATACGTGGTATGTATTAAACTAAAAAAGCCGATTAAATACGTATATAATTAAGTTTCACAAAATTTTTTATAGAAATAAAATTTTGACAAAATTTTCTATAGAAGTAAAATTTGGACAACATTTTCTATAGAAATAAAATTTTGTCAAGATTTTCTATAGAAATAAAATTTTGACAAAAATTTCTATAGAAATAAAATTTTGACAAAATTTTCTATAGAAATAAAATGTTGACAAAATTTTCTATAAAATAAAAAACAAGTATATAAAGCAGTAAATTCGGCCGGGCCGAATTTTAAATACCCACCACCATGAATCAAGTATAATAGTTTACTATGAAAACTCTTGGTCGTTGTGGGTTACTTGATAATATATAGAATTGTAGGGGGTTTGATGACAAATCTTCTTCCAAACGAGCCAGCTCCCGAAGACAAACTTTAAAGATTCTACCTATGAAGACCAGATAAGATTCTGGATTTATGAGAACCAATTTTGTTAGAGTTTTAGAGAAAATATAAACATGTCGTTTAGAGAAAATCTTAAATCTGTAGATTTTTCCGCATTTATTTAAATACGATGAGTAAAATCTGGAACTTTTACTTTCAGTTTGAAGCAATTTTCATGATCAGTGCGCCTGCTATACCCTGAAAGAAGTGTATTCTTTTTTGAGAAACGTAATTTTAGACAAGCAAAGTTTCCTTTTGACACAAATTTTAGAGACAATCGTTGAATAAACGAAAACACTTTATAATTTTATTATAGATTACTAATTTCCAGCAAATCGGATAAAAACTACGGATTCTAGAAGCCCAAGAAATAGAGCCGGGAGTTTGGTGTATATGGGGGCTATACCAAAACATGGACCGATGGGCACCATTTTCGGCACACCTTTTTATGGTCCCAAGAGAACTCTAGATTTTCAATTTCAGGAAAATCGGATAAAAAATATAGTTTCTAGAAGCCCTAGAAGCAAAATCGGGAAATCAGTCTCTATGGGGGCTATATCAAAACATGGAACGATGAGCACCATTTTCGGCACACCTTTTTATGGTCCTCAAATACCTCTAGATTTCCAATTTCAGGCAAATCGGATGGTAAATATAGTTTCTAGAAGCCCTAAAAGCAAAATCGGGATATCGGTCTATATGGGGGCTATACCAAAACATGGACCAATGAGCACCATTTTCGCCACACCTTTTTATGGTCCTCAAATACCTCTATATTTCCAATTTCAGGCAAATTGGATAAAAAGTACGGTTTTTATGGGCCCAAGACTCCAAATCGGGAGGTTTGTTTATATGGGGGCTATATCAAAACATGGACCGATTCGGACCGTTTTCGACACACCTCTTTACGGTCCCAAAATACCTTTAGATTTTCAATTTCATACAAATCGGATAGAAAATACTGTTTCTAGACGCGTAAGAAGCAAAATGGGGAGATCGGTCTATATGGGGGCTATACCAAAACATGGACCGATATGGACCATTTTCGACACACCTCTTTATAGTCCCACAATACCTCTAGATTTCCAATTTCAGGCAAATCGGATGGTAAATATAGTTTCTAGACGCCCAAGAAGCAAAATCGGGAGATCGGTCCATATGGGGGCTATATCAAAACATGGACCGATACGAACGATTTTCGACACACCTCCTTATGGTCCTAAAATACCTCTAGATTTTCAATTTCAGACAAATAGGATAGAAAATACTGTTTCTAGACGCCTAAGAAGCAAAATCGGGAGATCGGTCTATATGGGGGCTATACTAAAACATGGACCGATACGGACCATTTTCGACACACCTCTTTATAGTCCCAAAATACCTCTAGATTTCCAATTTCAGGCAAATCTGATAAAAACTACGGTTTTTATAGGCCCAAGACCCCAAATCGGGAGGTAGGTTTATATGGGGACTATATCAAAACTTGGACCGATATAGCCCATCTTCGAACTTGACCTGCCTGCAAACAAAAAACTAATCTGTGCCAAATTTCGGGACGATAGTGCCATTATTGAAGGCTGTAGCGTGATTACAACAGACAGACAGACAGACAGACGGACAGACGGACATGCTTATATCGTCTTAGAATTTCTCTCTGATCAAGAATATATATACTTTATATAGTCGGAAATCGATATTTCGATGTGTTACAAACGGAATGACAAACTTATTATACCCCCGTCACCATTTTATGGTGGTGGGTATAAAAATATATGGGGTCTGAGACTAATATTTCGATGTGTTACAAATGAAATAACAAAGTTTATATCCTATGGTGGAGGGTAAGAAAAGGCACATTAAAATTAACCTCTCATAACACCTCCCAAATGTGCATAAAATTTAAATTTAAGCGACCGTGCGCGTCCACCTTTCAGAGGTTTCACCCCCTCCCATTTTAATTCGTCGAAAAGATAGAAATATATCGTGAATTACGATTTGTGATATATACGAGTATGTACTCTTCACTTAACTCTGAAAACCACTGTGCAATTCATATGTGTATGTATATGTATTCATCAGTATTTCGTACTCATTGTGGGTGGTTGTAAATCATTACCCATATGTGTTCCCCGGCTAAAGACGAGTATTTAGCAAACCTCAAGAGTCTCACTTTAAGACGCATTTCGTTTTAGTCCTTGTCCTCTGGGGAGGGGTGGGAGTAATGCGTGAGTGAACATGAGGGTATGTTGTATACTCGTCTATACATAGAGATGAGGGTTGGCACTAGCATGGTGGCTCCCACTGAGAGTTGGGGGGCTTAAAGCAAAGACCCTCTAATGATGGCAAAGATACCCTTTTTGGGTATCGTAAATAAATTGTCCTTAGCTCTAAGGGTTGATTTTCATAACAGAAATGTTTCCTTTTTTTCAATTTATGTTCATTTTTTTTTCTGTGCCTTGTAAATTAACGAGTAGTAGTAGTCGAATTTTCACTATTCCATGTATGTCATGCCAATGTCTACACTAAAGCTTTGTTATTCACTATGGGAATCATTCGAATCAATATTCGTTTCATTTTAGCCATATAAATTTCGATTATTACTCGTGCAGAAATTCCTCATGGTGTGAAGGGAATACATAGTGATAGAAATAGAAAGATTTTAAGATTTTATTTAAGCAGTTTTATATTTATTTATTCGATGGTATATAAACTTATTCAAACAAATAGTTTCTGATTTACATGTTTTTATCTCAAGACTTATAAGATCCCAAAGGACAAAAAAAATCTATAGAAATAAAATTTTGACAAAATGTTCTATAGAAATAAAATTTTTAGAAAAATTTCTTTAGAAATAAAATTTGAGAAAATTTTCTATAGAAATAAAATCTTGACAAAAGTTTGTATAGAAATAAAATTTTGACAAAATGTTCTATAGAAATAAAATTTTGGCTAAATTTTCTATAGAAATAAAATTGGGAGAAAATTTTCTATAGAAATACAATTTTGACAACATTTTTTTTATAGAAATAAAATTTTTGATACCATACTCTATAGAAATAAAAGTTTGAGAAAATTTCCTATAGAAATAAAATTAGAAATTATAGAAATTAAATTTTGACAAAATGTTCTATAGAAATAAAAATTTGACAAAATTTTCTATAGAAATAAAATTTTGACAAAATGTTCTATAGAAATAAAAATTTGACAAAATTTTCTATAGAAAAAAAAAAATACAAAATTTCCTATAGAATTAAATTTTGACCATATTTTCTATAGAAAGAAAATTTTGACACAATTATTTATAGAAATAAAATTTTTGCAAGATTATTTATAGCAATAAAAATTTGAAAAAGTTTTCTATACAAATAAAATTTTGAGAACATTTTCAATACAAACAAAAATTTGACAAAATTTTCTATAGAAATAAAATTTTGAATATTGTCTATAGGAATAAAACTTTGAAATAAAAGGTAGATAAAATTTTCTATAGAAATAAAATTTTGACAAAATTTTCTATAGAAATAAAATTTTGACAACATTTTCTATAGAAATAAAATTTGGAGATAATTTTCTATAGAAATAAAATTTTGACAAAATTTTCTAAAGAAATAAAATTTTGACAAAATGTTATATAGAAATACAATTTTGACCAAATTTTTTTATAGAAATAAAAAGTTTGAGAAAATTTCCTTTAGAAATGAAATTAGGAATTATAGAAATTAAATTTTGACAAAATATTCTATAGAAATAAAAATTTGACAAAATTTTCTATAGAAAAAATTTTTTAAAAAATTTCCTATAGAATTAAATTTTGGCCATATATTCTATAGAAATAAAATTTTGACACAATTTTTTATAGAAATAAAATTTCGGCAAGATTATTTATAGCAATAAAAATTTGAAACAGTTATCTATACAAATAAAATTTTGAGAAAATTTTCAATACAAACAAAAGTTTGACAAAATTTTCTATAGAAATAAAATTTTGACAAAATTTTCTATAGAAATAAAATTTTGCCAAAATTTTCTATAGAAATAAAATTTGGAGAAAATTTTCTATAGAAATAAAATTTGGAGAAAATTTTCTATAGAAATAAAATTTGGAGAAAATTTTCTATAGAAATAAAATTTTGACAAAATGTTCTATAGAAATACAATTTTGACAAAATTTTTTTTATAGAAATAAGATGTTTGAAAAAATTCTCTATAGAAATAAAAAGTTTGAGAACATTTCCTTTAGAAATAAAATTAGGAATTATAGAAATTAAATTTTGACAAAATTTTCTATAGAAATAAAAATTTGACAAAATTTTCTATAAGAATGAAATTTTGACAAAATTTCCTATAGATCTAAATTTTGACCAAATTTTCTATATAAATAAAATTTTGACAATATTATTTCTAGTAATAAAAATTTGAAACAATTTTCTATACAAGTAAAATTTTGAGAAAATTTTCAATACAAACAAAAGTTTGGCAAACTTTTCAATAGAAAAAAAAATTTGACAATATTTTCTATAGGAATAAAACTTTGAAATAAAATGTAGCAAAATTTTTATATAAAAAATTTTTTTTTACAAAATTTTCTATGGAAATATAATTTTGACTAAATTTTCTATAGAAATAAAATTTTGACACAATTTCTTTATAGATATTTTATATATTGACACAATTTTCTATAGAAATAAAATTTTAACAAAATTTTGGATAGAAATAAACTTTTGACAAAATTTTTTATTAAGATTTTGACAAAATTTACATAGAAATAAAATTTCTATAAAATTTCAAAATTTTCTATAGAAATAAAATTTTGACAAAATGTTTAATGGATAGAAATAAAATTTTTCTTACTTCAAAAACATACGATGCATATGTTTTTAACTCATGGACGAAGATATTAAAGATTCATGACCTAAATTTTATGAAAACAATTTTTAAGTAAAGATTATGAACCTTCCTTTAATTACAAATTTCCTATTAAAAAAGATCTTTGATATTGTGAAAATTGCATGTGCTACAATGTATTTGGTATTGTCCTGAGTATTAGTACAATAGTTTTTTTGACTGTATATTAATATTACATTTCCCATGTCAAAATTATTAACATATTGTAAAGCTTAAAACGCATAATGTTCTGAAGCGTAACATCAAAATTGTTTTGCAACAGCATTTGGAAAATAGTATCATAACCTCTTCTGCAAAAATATCACACAGTTATTGGGGTACCCTTGAAGATATGGAACACAACTAGTAGACAAAATAAATATTTTTTTTTTTTGACATTTTAGAAGCAAAAAGATAAGTCAAATGTCATCATTTCGAAAGGCTTTTTCCAAATGCCATCAATTTCGAATGACAACATTGAAAATGGTGTGTATTCAAAGGGGAATAACGAAGAGGAAACAAATCCCAAAACTCTATATGAATTAATATTCATACAACATACAGGGTAGACGAAAAATTTAAGGGAAGCCTATCACATGACATGGCGTAAGGAGATAAAGAGATACACACGAAAAAATAGTTCTGTACTACAAAACGAAAATGTAAATCAACCAAGGAAAATAATTTTTAAAGTAATGATTATAACTGTTGTTTTAATTGTTTGTTATAAAGAAATTCGTCCTTAATATTGCGAAAATTGTCTGTCTTAAAAAGTAGGTTCCAACTCTTTAATTTTGGTTCAATTTTTGCTACAGTCTATAAAGACATGATAGGTAAGTAACCTTTGTCGAATTTACTTTAGCCTGAAAAGAGCAACTTCAACTTCAAAAGAAATCTTCGTTGATCTTAAATTGCGTTTCCTGCACTGAAAAAATTATGTCGTGAGGCCAAAGATTTCATATCCTTAACATTCGAATGCAAAATCTAGCTTGGCATAGAACACGCATTACTCTGATGTAAACTTTTTTCGTTGTCCAGAAGTTAACAAACTTGTCAATAGACATGTTGTATTTATAGTTAATTCGTCTTAAAAATGATTACCTTACCATGAAAGTATATAGAAATAAACGTTTGATAAAATTTTCTATAGAAATATAATTTTGACAAAATTTTCTATGGAAATAAAATTTTGATAAACCTTTTCCATAGAAATAAAATTTTGATAAAATTTTCTATAGAAATAAAATTTTCAAAAGATTTTCCATAGAAATAAAATTTTGACAAAATTTTCTATCGAAATACAAATTTGACAAAATTTTCTATAGAACTACAATTTTGACAAAATTTTATACAGAAATAAAATTTTGATAAAAATTTTTATAGAAATAAAATGTTAATAAAATCTTCTATAGAAATAAAATTTTGACAAGATTTTCTATGGAAATAAAATTTTGACAATATTTTCTATCGAAATAAAATTTTTACAAATATTTCTGTAGAAATAAAATCTTGACAAAATTTTCTATAAAAATAAAATTTTGACAAAATTTTTTATGGAAATAAAATTTTGATAAAATTTTCTATGGAAATAATATTTTGACAAAATTTTCTATTGAAATAAAATTTTGACAATATTTTCTATAGAAATAAAATTTTTACAAATATTTCTATCGAAATAAAATGTTTACAAAATTTTCTATAGAAGTAAAATTTTGACAAAATTTTCTATAGAACTAAAATTTTGATAAAATTTCTTATAGAAATAAAATTTTAATAAAATTTTCTATACCTTAACATGAAAGTATATAGAAATAAACTTTTGATAAAATTTTCTATAGAAATATAATTTTGACAAAATATTCTATGGAAATATAATTTTGAGAAAATTTTCTATAGAAATAAAATTTTGATAAAATCTACTATAAAAATAAAATTTTGATAAAATCTTCTATAGAAATAAAATTTTGATAAAAATTTTTATAGAAATAAAATGTTAATAAAATCTTCTATAGAAAAAAAAAATGTTAATAAAATCTTCTATAGAAATAAAATTTTGACAAGATTTTCTATGGAAATAAAATTTTGACAATATTTTCTATCGAAATAAAATTTTTACAAATATTTCTATAGAAATAAAATTTTGACAAAATTTTCTATAGAAATAAAATCTTGACAAAATTTTCTATAAAAATAAAATTTTGATAAAACTTTCTATGGAAATAATATTTTGACAAAATTTTCTATTGAAATAAAATTTTGACAATATTTTCTATAGAAATAAATTTTTTACAAATATTTCTATCGAAATAAAATGTTTACAAAATTTTCTATAGAAGTAAAATGTTGACAAGATTTTCTATAGAACTAAAATTTTGATAAAATTTCTTATAGAAATAAAATTTTAATAAAATTTTCTATACCTTAACATGAAAGTATATAGAAATAAACTTTTGATAACATTTTCTATAGAAATATAATTTTGACAAAATATTCTATGGAAATAAAATTTTGAGAAAATTTTCTATAGAAATAAAATTTTGATAAAATCTTCTATAGAAATAAAATATTGATAAAATCTTCTATAGAAATAAAATTTTGATAAACCTTTTCCATAGAAATACAATTTTGATAAAATTTTCTACAGAAATAAAATTTTGACAAGATTTTCTATAGAAATAAAATTTTAACAAGATTTTCTATAGAAATAAAATTTTGACAAAATTTTCTATCGAAATACAAATTTGACAAAATTTTCTATAGAACTACAATTTTGACAAAATTTTATACAGAAATAAAATTTTGATAAAAATTTTTATAGAAATAAAATTTTAATAAAATTTTCTATAGAAATAAAATTTTGATAAATTTTTCTATAGAAATAAAATTTTGATAAAACTTTTCTCTAAAAATAAAATTTTGATAAAATTTTCTATGGAAACAAAATTTTCTATGGAAATAAAATTTTGACAAAATAACGTTTTTTATAGAAATAAAATTTTGATAAAATTTTCTATAGAAACAAAATTTTGACAAGATTTTCTATGGATATAAAATTTTGACAATATTTTCTATCGAAATAAAATTTTTACAAATATTTCTATAGAAATAAAATTTTGACAAAATTTTCTATAGAAATAAAATCTTGACAAAATTTTCTATGAAAATAAAATTTTGATAAATTTTTTTATGGAAATAAAATTTTGACAAAATTTTCTATGGAAATAATATTTTGACAAAATTTTCTATCGAAATAAAATTTTTACAAATATTTCTATCGAAATAAAATGTTTACAAAATTTTCTATAGAAGTAAAATTTTGACAAAATTTTCTATAGAACTAAAATTTTGATAAAATTTCTTATAGAAATAAAATTTTAATAAAATTTTCTATACCTTAACATGAAAGTATATAGAAATAAACTTTTGATAAAATTTTCTATAGAAATATAATTTTGACAAAATATTCTATGGAAATATAATTTTGAGAAAATTTTCTATAGAAATAAAATTTTGATAAAATCTACTATAAAAATAAAATTTTGATAAAATCTTCTATAGAAATAAAATTTTTATAACAATTTTTATAGAAATAAAATGTTAATAAAATCTTCTATAGAAAAAAAAATGTTAATAAAATCTTCTATAGAAATAAAATTTTGACAAGATTTTCTATGGAAATAAAATTTTGACAATATTTTCTATCGAAATAAAATTTTTACAAATATTTCTATAGAAATAAAATTTTGACAAAATTTTCTATAGAAATAAAATCTTGACAAAATTTTCTATAAAAATAAAATTTTGATAAAACTTTCTATGGAAATAATATTTTGACAAAATTTTCTATTGAAATAAAATTTTGACAATATTTTCTATAGAAATAAATTTTTTACAAATATTTCTATCGAAATAAAATGTTTACAAAATTTTCTATAGAAGTAAAATGTTGACAAGATTTTCTATAGATCTAAAATTTTGATAAAATTTCTTATAGAAATAAAATTTTAATAAAATTTTCTATACCTTAACATGAAAGTATATAGAAATAAACTTTTGATAACATTTTCTATAGAAATATAATTTTGACAAAATATTCTATGGAAATAAAATTTTGAGAAAATTTTCTATAGAAATAAAATTTTGATAAAATCTTCTATAGAAATAAAATATTGATAAAATCTTCTATAGAAATAAAATTTTGATAAACCTTTTCCATAGAAATACAATTTTGATAAAATTTTCTACAGAAATAAAATTTTGACAAGATTTTCTATAGAAATAAAATTTTAACAAGATTTTCTATAGAAATAAAATTTTGACAAAATTTTCTATCGAAATACACATTTGACAAAATTTTCTATAGAACTACAATTTTGACAAAATTTTATACAGAAATAAAATTTTGATAAAAATTTTTATAGAAATAAAATTTTAATAAAATTTTCTATAGAAATAAAATTTTGATAAATTTTTCTATAGAAATAAAATTTTGATAAAACTTTTCTCTAAAAATAAAATTTTGATAAAATTTTCTATGGAAACAAAATTTTCTATGGAAATAAAATTTTGACAAAATAACGTTTTTTATAGAAATAAAATTTTGATAAAATTTTCTATAGAAACAAAATTTTGACAAGATTTTCTATGGATATAAAATTTTGACAATATTTTCTATCGAAATAAAATTTTTACAAATATTTCTATAGAAATAAAATTTTGACAAAATTTTCTATAGAAATAAAATCTTGACAAAATTTTCTATGAAAATAAAATTTTGATAAATTTTTTTATGGAAATAAAATTTTGACAAAATTTTCTATGGAAATAATATTTTGACAAAATTTTCTATCGAAATAAAATTTTTACAAATATTTCTATCGAAATAAAATGTTTACAAATTTTTCTATAGAAGTAAAATTTTGATAAAATTTTCTATATAACTAAAATTTTGATAAAATTTCTTATAGAAATAAAATTTTGACAAAATTTTCTATAGACAAAAAATTTTGACAAAATTTGCTATAGAAATAAAATATTGACAACATTTTCTATAGATATAAAATATTGCCCAAATTTTCTATAGGAATAAAATTTTGGCAAAATTTTCTATAGAAAAAAATTTAATGAATATTTTCTATAGAAATACAATTTTGACTACATTTTCTATGGACATAAAATTTTGACAAAATAAGATTTTTTATAGAAATAAAATTTTGATAAGATTTTTTATAGAAATAAAATTTTGATAAAATTTTCTATAGAAATAAAATTTTGACAAGATTTTCTATTCAAATAAAATTTTGACAATATTTTATATCGAAATAAAATGTTTACAAATATTTCTATCGAAATAAAATTTTGACAAAATTTTCTATAGAAATAAAATTTTGACAAAATTTTCTATCGCAATAAAATTTTGACAATATTTTCTATCGAAATAAAATTTTGACAAAATTTTCTATGGAAATAAAATTTTGACAAAATGTTCTATGGAAATAAATATTTGATAAAATTTTCTATCGAAATAAAATTTTGACAATATTTTCTATCGAAATAAAATTTTTACAAATATTTCTATCGAAATAAAATTTTGACAAAATTTTCAATACAAGTAAAATTTTGAAAAAATTTTCTATAGAAATAAAATTTTGACAAAATTTTCAATGGAAATAAAATTTTTACAAATATTTCAATCGAAATAAAATGTTTACAAAATTTTCTATAGAAGTAAAATTTTGACAAAAATTTCTATCGAAATAAAATTTTGACAATATTTTCTATCGAAATGAAATATTTACAAAATTTTCTATCGAAATAAAATTTTGACAATATTTTCTATCGAAGTAAAATTTTTAGAAATACTTCTATCGAAATAAAATGTTTACAAAATTTTCTATAGAAGTAAAATTTTGACAAAATTTTCTATCGAAATAAAATTTTGACAATATTTTCTATCGAAATAAAATTTTGACAATAGAAATAAAATTTTTACACATATTTCTATCGAAATAAAATATTTACAAAATTTTCTATAGAAATAAAATCTTGACAAAATTTTCTATGAAAATAAAACTTTGACAAAATTTTTTATGGAAATAAAATTTTGATAAAATTTTCTATGGAAATAAAACTTTAACAAAATTTTTTATGGAAATAAAATTTTGACAAGATTTTCTATCGAAATAAAATTTTGACAATATTTTCTATAGAAATAAAATTTTTACAAATATTACTATCGAAATAAAATGTTTACAAAATTTTCTATAGAAGTAAAATTTTGACAAAATTTTCTATAGAACTAAAATTTTGATAAAATTTTTTATAGAAATAAAATTTTCCTTAACATGAAAGTATATAGAAATAAACTTTTGATAAAATTTTCTATAGAAATATAATTTTGACAAAATTTTCTATGAAAATAAAATTTTGATAAAATTTTCTATAGAAATAAAATTTTTATAAAATCTTCTATAGAAATAAAATTTTGATAAACCTTTTCCATAGAAATACAATTTTGATAAAATTTTCTATAGAAATAAAATTTTGACAAGATTTTCTATAGAAATAAAATTTTGACAAGATTTTCTGTAGAAATAAAATTTTAACAAAATTTTCTATCGAAATACAAATTTAACAAAATTTTCTATAGAACTACAATTTTGACAAAATTTTGTACAGAAATAAAATTTTGATACAATTTTTTATAGAAATAAAATTTTAATAAAATTTTCTATAGAAATAAAATTTTGATAAAATTTTCTATGGAAACAAAATTTAGAAAAAATTTTATATGGAAATAAAATTTTGACAAAATAACTTTTTTTATAGAAATAAAATTTTGATAACATTTTCTATAGAAATAAAATTTTGACAAATTTTTCTATGGAAATAAAATGTTGACAAAATTTTCTATGGAAATAAAATTTTTACAAATATTTCTATCGAAATAAAATGTTTACAAAATTTTCTATAGAAGTAAAATTTTGACAAAAATTTCTATCGAAATAAAATTTTCACAATATTTTCTATCGAAATAAAATGTTGACAATGTTTTAGGGTCGGTTTCTATGAGGCCATTTATAATCTTGGACCGATATGAACCAATTTTTGTATCACACACCAAATTTCAAACGAATCGGATGAGGCTCCGCTACTCGAGCCACAACTATTCTACCAACATTTGAAGAAAATTTTACCAAAAAACTATATAATAAAAATATTATTTTCTAGTTCTTTATCGAATTTTTATGGTTGTTGTGAAAACAATTGCTTTTTCGATAGAAATGATTTATTATTTTATTGTAGATGTTAATTTATTAATATAGTGACCATTTATGGTCACTATTAGGATTGTTCATAGGATTAGGATATTTTATATTAGAGAAAAGCGTCTTCTATGCTAAGCAAAATTTGATTTCGTATTTTAAAGACACGAAATGTTTGACCTCACGACAATAATTTTGTCAGTGCGTGATTTTAACAAACGGACGGACGGACATGCTAGGTCGACTCAGAATTTCACCACGACCCAGAATATATATACTTTATGGGGTCTTAGAGCAATATTTCGATGTGTTACAAACCCCCCGTCCTATGGTGGATGGTATAAAAATTGTGTCTAAAATTTGTCCTTTCTTCAAATCTCCACTTCTTTGGCTGGGAATCAATACCAAAATATTTAATATAAAGAAAAAATCTTTGAAACCGCTCATACTTTTTTATAGTGTAGAAAAGATTTTTTTTTGTCGTGTACAATGGATAAGGGGCACGTCAATAGAGACTTGCCGGCATCTACTGAATGACAGCCAGCCCATCCAAGATGAAGGTAGTTCAAAAAGTGGTGAATGGGGAAGGGAGACTGCTGGTTCACTACTCACTACTGGTGGCTGCTGTCTTCTGAGGTTTTTTGATATCATTATTTGTTGATTTTTAGATTAGTTGTTGACATGCGGCTTCATTAGTTGTTATTATTTCTCAGCTTTGCTCTGAGAAAAGAAAAAGCAAATTCATTAGAAGAAATATTTTTCCTAACTGAATGGCATTTGCGGCGGCTGGGAGGGTATGATGGTGGTTGATCCCCTTACACTTCCATTTCCATGCATCATAATAATAGAAATCCCATTCGAAACCAATAAAAATTGCAAAACAATATCATTAAAATGATTTTGATTGATGCTCCCGGAAGGGGTTGGTTGATTGGTTGGTTGGTATCTATCGCTTACACTCACCCACACACATAAAGCAAACATTCACACATAGTTATTTTTCTATTTGCCTCAAATATGGAGAAGTCAGATCTACGGTTAGACGCAAATCAATTTTCATTTTTTTTGATTGCTTGTTTTTTTTTTCTACTGTTACTGTCATATTGATATTTGACACTTTGCCTATATCGGCTAATTTGTAGCCAAAAATGTCATTTAAAGATGATTTCTATGTCGATAACCATAGTTGCCGATTCACTTTAAGCCCAATAACATTTATTGGCTAAGGTTTATTTATTCCTTACTTAAGAGCATAACCCTCGTTTGGACTTATTAGAAAATTTAACTTGAACTCTTGAATTTCCATGAAATGTTTTGGGATATATAAAAGGAAACTCTGTGCTTTAATACCCAGCAAAAAAAGGAACGGACACTCCATTAATTTTTTCCAGACCCAAAAAAGTGAACCCACCATGAAAGAAAATCTAGGTTTACTTTAGAAAGTTTTAACTAAAATAATTTTCTAATTGCAACATGTTACAAATAAGTCAATAATTGAAGAAAATTTATTACAAATGTTGTTAAAAAAAGTTCTTATGTTAAAAGAAACAAGTATATACGGCCGTAAGTTCGGCCAGGCCGAAGCTTATGTACCCTCCACCCTCCACCATGGATTGCGTAGAAACTTCTACTGAAGACTGTCATCCACAATCGAATTACTTGGGTTGCGGTAACACTTGCCGATGGCAAGGTATCTTAAAACTTCCTAACACCGTCTTCTAAATTGTAAGTCAATCCGTACGGGGTATATATTAAACTAAAAAAAGGCCGATTAAATACGTATATGACTAAGTTTGCCAAAATTGTTTATAGAAATAAAATTTTGACAAAATTTTGTATCGTAATAAAATTTTGACAAAATTTTCTATAGAAATAAAATTTTGACAAAATTTTCTATAGAAATAAAATGTTGACAAAATTTTCTATAGAAATAGAATTTTGAAAAAATTTTCTATATAACAAAATTTTGACAAAATGTTCTATAGTAATAAAATTTTGACAACATTTTCTATAGAAATACAATTTTGGTAGATTATTTTGGGGGATCGGCTATATATAACTATAGAACGATACGGACCAATTTTGGCGCAATGTACCAAATTTCACCACGTACCAAATTTCAACGAGATCGGATGAATTTTTCTCCTCCAAGAGCTCCGGAGGTCAAATCTGGGGAACGGTTTATATGGGGGCTACATATAATTATGGACCGATATGGACCAATTTTTGCATCGTTGTTAGAGACCCTATAATAACACCACGTTCCAAATTTCAACCCGATCGGATGAATTTTGCTTCTCCAAGAGGCTCCGGAGATGAAATCTGGGGAACGGTTTATATGGGGGCTACATATAATTATGGACCGATATGGACCAATTTTTGCATCGTTGTTAGAAACCATGTACCAACTTTCAGCCGGATCGGATGAAATTTGCTTCTCTTAGAGGCTCCGCAAGCCAAATCTGGGGATAGGTTTATATGGGGGCTATACATAATAATGGACCGATGTGGACCAATTTATGCATGGTTGTTAGAAACCGTATACTAACACCACGTACCAAATTTCAACCGGATCGGATGAATTTTGTTCCTGCAAAAGGCTCCGGAGGTAAAATCTGGGGATCGCTTTATATGGGGGATATATATAATTATGGACCGATGTGGACCAATTTTTGCACAATTGTTAGAGACCATATACTTACACCATGTACCAAATTTCCGCCGGATCGGATGAAATTTGCTTCTCTTAGAGGCTCCGCAAGCCAAGTCTGGGGATCGGTTTATATGGGGACCGATTTGGACCAATTTTTGCATGGTTGTGAAAGACCATATACAAACATCATGTACCAAATTTCAACAGGATCGGATGAAATTTGCTTCTCCTAGAGGCTCCGCAAGCCAAATCGGGGGATCGGTTTATATGGGGGCTATATATAATTATGGACCGATGTGGACCAATTTTTGCAAAGTTGTTAGAGACCATATACTAACAGCATGTAATAAATTTCAGCCGGATCAGATGAAATTTGCTTCTCTTAGAGGATCCCCAAGCCAAATTAGGGAGTCCATTTATATGGGGGCTATACGTAAAAGTGGACTGATATGGCCCATTTGCAATACCATCCGACCTACATCAATAACAACTACTTGTGCCAAGTTTCAAGTCGATAGGTTGTTTCGTTCGGATGTTAGCGTGATTTCAACAGACGGACGGACGGACGGACATACTTAGATCGACTCAGAATTTCACCACGACCCAGAATATATGTTCTTTATGGGGTCTTAGAGCAATATTTCGATGTGTTACAAACGGAATGACAAAGTTAATATACCCCCTATCCTATGATGGAGGGTATAACAAGTTTTCTGTTAAAATTTTATTTCTATAGAAAATTTTGTGAAGGTTTTATTTCTACGAGTATAGAAAATTTTGTTAAAATTTTTTTCTATAGAAATGTTTTTTATACCCACCACCATAGAATGGTGACGGGGGTATAATAAGTTTTTCATTCCGTTTGTAACACATCGAGATATCGATTTCCGACTATATAAAGTATATATATTCTTGATCAGCGAGAAATTCTAAGACGATATGGCCATGTCCGTCTGTATGTCTGGCTGTCTGTCTGTCTGTTGTAATCACGCTACAGTCTTCAATAATGAAGCAATCGTGCTGAAATTTTGCACAAACTCGTCTTTTGTCTGCAGGCAGGTCAAGTTCGAAGATGGGCTATATCGGTCAAGGTTTTGATATAGTCCCCATATAAACCGATCTCCTGATTTTGCTTCTTGGGCGTCTAGGAACTATATTTTCTATCCGATTGCCTGAAATTGAAAATCTAGAAGTATTTTAGGACCATAAAGAGGTGTGTCTAAAATGGTCCGGATCGGTCCATGTTTTGGTATAGCCGCCATATAGACCGATCTCCCGATTTTGCTTCTTGGGCGTGTAGAAACTGTATTTTCTATCCGATTTGCCTTAAATTGAAAATATAGAGGTATTTTAAGACCATATCGAGGTGTGACGAAAATGGTCCGTATCGGTCCATGTTTTGGTATAGCCGCCATATAGACCCATCTCCCGATTTTTATTCTTGAGATTTTATAAACTGTATTTATTACCCGATTTGTTTGAAATTGGAAATCTAGAGGTATTTTGGGACCATAAATAGGCGTGCCGAAATTGAGGTGTATCGGTCCATTTTTTTGGTATAACCCCCATATAGACCGATCTCCCGATTTTACTTCTTGGGCGTCTAGAGAATATATTTTCTAGCCGATGTGCTAGAAATTGAAAATCTAGAGGTATTTTAAGATCACAAATAGGTGTGTCGCAAATGGTGCCTATCGGTCCATGTTTTGGTATAGACCTCATATAGACCTATCTCCCGACCTTATTTCTGTGGCTTCTAGAATCCGTGGTTTTTATCCAATTTGCCGGAAATTAGAAATCTATAGGTATTTTGGGACCATAAAGAGGTGTGTCGAAAATGGTCCGTATCGGTCCATGTTTTGGTATAGCCCCTATATAGACTGATCTCCCGATTTTACTTCTTGGGCTTGTAGAATTCGTAGATTTCACCCAATTCGTCTAAAAGTGGAATTCTAGAGGTATTTGAGGAACATTAAGAGGTGGTGAGTATTGGTCCATGTTTTGGTATAGCCCCCATATAGTCCTAACTCCCGAATTTTTTTTCTGGTACTTCTGGAATCCGGCTGACCACAAATAGGTCAGTCGATTATAGTGTGTGTCGACCCATGTTTTAGTATAGCCTCCACATAGACCGATCTCCAGATTTAAATCCTTGGGCTTCTAGAAACTGTAGTTTTTATCCGATTTGCACGAAAATGTATATACACTGGAATTGTAGACCCTCAAAACTCTGTATCGCATTTATTTTTACCAGTACGTTTGGTAAGGCATCGATATAGACCGATTTCTCTTCTTAAGGGTACACCCAAAGAAAAAATATTTTCCTCCGGAATGAAAATTTAGACAATGATCATTAAAATTTCCAGATTTTACTCATCGTATTCATTTAAATAATAGCGGAAAAATCGACAGATTTAAGATTTCAAAACAAGGCGTTCTTTCATCATATACACGATATGTTTATGATTTCTCTAAAATTCAAATAAAATTGGTTCCCATAAAGCCAGAATCTGATCTAGTCTTCATAGGTAGAATCTGGTTGAACTGATTTGCTTGGGAGAAAATTTGTCATCAAACCCCCTAAAATTCTATATATTAACATGAAACCCGATACGACGAAGAGTTTTCAAAGTAAACTATTTGATACATGGTGGTGGATATTTAAGATTACTGCTGTATATACTTGTTTTTATACCCTCCACCATAGGATGGGGGGTATATTAACTTTGTCATTCCATTTGTAACACATCGAAATAGTGCTCTAAGACCCCATAAAGTATATATATTCTGGGTCGTGGTGAAATTCAGAGTCGATCTGAGCATGTCCGTCCGTCCGTCCGTCTGTTGAAATCACGCTAACTTCCGAACGAAACAAGCTTTCGACTTGAAACTTGGCACAAGTAGTTGTTATTGATGTAGGTCGGATGGTATTGCAAATGGGCCATATCGGTCCACTTTTACGTATAGCTCCCATATAAACGGACCCCCAAATTTGGCTTGCGAGGCCTCTAAGAGAAGCAAATTTCATCCGATCCGGCTGAAATTTGGTACATAGTGTTGGTATATGGTCTCTAACAACCACGCAAAAATTGGTCCACATCGGTCAATAATTATATATAGCCCCCATATAAAGAGATCCCCAGATTTGGCTTGTCGAGCCTCTAAGAGAAGCAAATTTCATCCGATCCGGCTGAAATTTGGTACATGGTGTTGGTATATGGTATTTAACAACCATGCAAAAATTGGTCCACATCGGTCCATAATTATATATAGCCCCCATATAAACCGATCCCCAGATTTGACTTCCGGATCCTCGTGGGAGAGCAAAATTCAACCGATTCGGTTGAAATTTGGTATGTGGTCTTAATATATTGCCACAAACACCCGTGCAAAAATTGGTCGAAATCTGTCCATTATCATATATAGCCCCCATATAAACCGATCCACAGATTTGACTTCCGGAGCCCCTTGGAAGAGCAAAATTCATCCGATTTGGTTGAAATTTGGTACGTGATGTTAGTACATGATATTTAACAACCATGCCAAAAGTGGTTCATATCAGTCCATAATCATATATAGCCCCAATATAAACCGATCCCGAGATTTGGTTTTGGAGCCACTTGGAGGAGCAAATTTCATCCGAGTAAGTTGAAATTTGGTACGTGATGTTAGTATATGGTATCCAACAACCATGCAGGAATTGGTTCATATCAGTCCATAATTATATATAGCCCCCATATAAACCGATCCCCAGATTTGACCTCCGGTGCCTTTTGGAGAAGTAAAATTCATCGGATCTGGTTGAAATTTGGTACGTGGTCCATATCAGTCCATAATAATATATAGCCCCAATATAAACCGATCCCGATATTTAGTTTTGGAACCTCTTGGAGGAGCAAATTTCATCGGAGTCAGGTGAAATTTGGTACATTGTGCTAGTATATGGCCGTTAACAACCATGCCGAACTAGGTCCATATCGGTCTATAGTTATATATAGCCCTCAGATAAATCGATCCCCAATCACAGAAAAATTGGTCCATATCAAGTTCATAATTCTATATAGCCCCCATATAAGCGCCACCCATATTTCAATTCTGGCTCTCTACGTACCGTGCAAAAGTCCATATCGATTCGTAAATATTTGTAGACTTACCTATACATACCTTTTTTGTCTAATATATACCACGTATGGACTAACTCACAATTTAGAAAACGATGTTAAGAAGTTTTAAGATACCACAATCCAATTAATTCGATTGTGGATGACAATCTTTCGTATAAGTTTCTACGCAGTCCATGGTGGAGGGTACATAAGATTCGGCCTGGCCGAACTTACGGTCGTATATACTTATTTACTAATATTGTGTTTATCGCAGGGCGTTAGCCGATTTAAATTTTAAGACTACAGATTTTGAAAAAGTCTAAAAATGTTTGTCCTAATTTGAAGGAGTAACGATGGTATCAAAAATTTGTAAATAAAAGTTTTTTGGTATACATAGTGGTGAAGCGTATAATATAGTCGGCTCCGCCAGACTTTAGGCTTTACTTACTTGTTGTTGTTGTTTTTTATGCCTTTGTTCAATAAAATATGCTAACACATAAACACTCCAAACGTCTCTACACTGAAAAAAATATTGACCTAATATGGAAGATTATGCCACTTAAATTTTGGGACTCAAAATTTACGCAATGCTAAGGACAAAACAATCGTTAAAACAATGACATTTTAATTAAAAGAAAGTTTATAAACCTTACTTCAAAAATTTTTTTCATTAAATTTAGGACACGAATCTTGAAGTTTTGCATCTCTCTGCTGAAGTTGTAGATCTATGAAGTAAGGCAAATTTTCCTTAAAATAAAGAAAAACATTTTTAATTTAAAGACGTCGTCTTTAACTCAACTGACATATTGAATTTTTAAATTTAACATAAAAACGCTTCAACTATAGGCTAAGACTTATTTTAGGGATTTGCATCTTTGGTTTAAAGTTTTTTTTAGCATTAAGAAAACTGTTTTTACTTTGAAGTACCTGGCATTATTTGGATTTTGAAATTGGAATTTGTTTGTACATAAATAACATACCTTTATTAATATACCGCAAAAAGAAAATAAAAACTCGATGAATGACACGATGAATCTGTATCCAATTTTAATTTTATTGATCGTAGATTTAAAGCTAGGGAGGTCCATAAAAATGTCTTTATTTTAAAGAAGCCGTATCTTTGGCTCGAAATTAATACCAAAATCCTTAAGGGAAGGTCAAAATCTTTGGATCCAAGTAAACTTTTTGTGAGTGTAATTATAAATTTTGGGATAATATTCGGCTTCGGTCGATTATAGCTTTTTGCCGACTATCGGCTTCGGTCAAACAACCACGCTTCGGTCAAGCTCTATTATATATAGCTCGTTTAAATTTGGAATTTTTTGTCTTTTTATTTATTTTTAGAAAAAACAAGTAAGGAAAGTCTATAGTCGGGCGGGGTCGACTATATTATACCCTGCACCACTTTGTAGATCTAAATTTTTGATACCATATCACATCCGTCAAATGTGTTGGGGGTATATATAAAGGTTTGTCCCAAATACATACATTTAAATATCACTCGATCTGGACAGAATTTGATAGACTTCTACCAAATCTATAGACTCAAAATTTAAGTCGGCTAATGCACTAGGTTGGAACACATTCTTTGTAACAACTATGGGAAACATTTAAATTTGAAGCAATTTTAAGGAAACTTCGCAAAAGTTTATTTATGATTTATCGCTCGATATATATGTATTAGAAGTTTAGGAAAATTAGAGTCATTTTACACAACTTTTGGGCTAAGCAGTGGCGATTTAATAAGGAAAATGTTGATATTTTTACCATTTTTGTCGAAATCAGAAAAACATATATATGGGAGCTATATCTAAATCTGAACCGATTTCAACCAAATTTGGCACGCGTAGCTACAATGCTAATTCTACTCCCTGTGCAAAATTTCAACTAAATCGTAGTTAAAAATTGGCCCCTGTGGTCATATGGTTGAAAATCGGGCAAAAGCTATATATGGGAGATATATCTAAATCTGAACCGATTTCAACCAAATTTGGCACGCATAGCTACAATGCTAATTCTACACCCTGTGCAAAATTTCAACTTAATCGGAGTTAAAAATCGGCCTCTGTGGTCATATCAGTGTAAATCGGGCGAAAGCTATATATGGGAGATACATCTAAATCTGAACCGATTTCAACAAAATTTGGCGCCCATAGCTACAAAGCTAATTCTACTCCCTGTGCAAAATTTCAACTAAATCGGATCAAAAAATTGGCCTCAGTGGTCATATGAGTGTAAATCGTCCGAAAGCTATATATTGGAGCTATATCTAAATCTGAACCGATTTCAACCAAACTTGGCACATATAGCTACAATGCTAATTCTACACCCTGTGCAAAATTTCAACTTAATCGAAGTTAAAAATCGGCCTCTGTGGTCATATCAGTGTAAATCGGGCGAAAGCTATATATGGGAGCTATATCTAAATCTGAACCGATTTAAATAAAATTTGGAACACTTGACTATAGTACTAATTGTTCTTCTTGTGCAAAATTTTAAGCAAATTAGGGTTTCTTATATGGCTTCTGGGGCCATATAAGTCCATATCGGGCGAAATATATATATGGGAGCTATATCTAAATCTGAACCGATTTATTCCAAAATCAATAGGGATCTATTCTGAGCCAAAACACATACTTGTGCCAAATTTGAAGTCGATTGGACTAAAACTGCGACCTAGACTTTGATTACAAAAATGTGTTCACGGACAGACGGACAGACGGACATCGCTATATCGACTCAAGAGCCCACCCTGAGCATTTTTGCCAAAGACACCATGTGTCTATCTCGTCTCCTTCTGGGTGTTGCAAACATATGCACTAACTTATAATACCCTGTTCCACAGTGTGGCTCAGGGTATAAAAATAATTACTTTTACGTTGCATTCGTCTTTCGTCTTCTTGGTGAATTTTCTTATTTGGCCTGGTCTTAAATATCTAAGATTTCTAAGATTTACCATTGAGAAATGGCATACATCAAATTTTGTGTACAAGAAATTTTCTTTTAAAATAAGTAATAAGGAAAATATTATTTTTGGGAAATTAAATTCAGGTCCTTTGGCACTAAACGCACCTACATCAATTTTCATGCTATTCTTCGGAGTACAAGACTACAGGTAAAATCCAAGTACAACTACTGATGAAGGGCAGAATTGAAGTAAGGCATAAAATAACAAAAAACACAAAAGTTAGTGGTGTGGCATTATAATGAAACAGGCAACATAAAAACAAAATAACAATAACAAACCATTGGCAAACATCATGCGAGCAGCAACAGCAACCTTATTACAATAAAAGGAGCGTGTCCTACAACGTCCACAACTAGGCAATTTATCCAATCCATAGAGAAAACAAGAGCAACAGTACTACCAGCTACGAGCAAAGAGCGAACAAACAAACAAACCCACCAATGCCAATTGCAAACATCATTCGAAGCGCAGCTACAGCTATAGGGCTAAATGAAGTAAGGAAATTTTATTTCACATACAAAGCCGTGAGCCGAGAATAAACAGTTCTCAATTTAATTATGTCTAAATTTGGTTTTGAAAAATAAACACTCACAGGGTGTCGTGGTGTAAGTCAAGCGACCTGTAAGTCTGTTACAATGTCTACTGGTTGAGTGGCAGTCACACGCGACTTGGAAAACTAAATAAACGATGTCGATTTTAGCAGTATTCCTATTTTTTCAGAAAAAAAAACTCATTGCATCCAAAGGCAAAGAATAGTCACTGGGAAAAAATTCTGCTAAAAACAAAAACAAATTTTTCCATAGAAGTAAAATTTTTACAAAATTTTCTATAGAAATAAAATCTTGAAAAAATTTTCAACAGAAATAAAATTCTGACAACATTTTCTATAAAAAAAATTTTTTTTTGACAAAAATTTTTATAGGACTATAATTCTGACAAAATTTTCTATAGAAAGAAAATTTTGACAAGTCTTAACACGATTTTCTGTATAAATAATATTATGACAGAATTTCCTATAGAAATAACATTTTGGCAAAATTTTCTATAGAAATAAAATTTTGGCAAAATTTTCTATAGAAACAAAATTTTGGCAAAATTTTCTATAGAAACAAAATTTTGGCAAAATTTTCTATAGAAATACAATTTTACCAAAATTTTCTATAGAAATAAAATTTTCTATAGAAATAAAATTTTAGCAAAATTTTCTATAGAAATAAAATTTTAGCAAAATTTTCTATAAAAATAAAATTTCGGCAAAATTGCCAATAGAATTAAATTTTGTCAAAATTTTTTATAAAAAAAAATTTGAGACAATTTTTTTATAGACATAAAATTTAGGGAAAAATTTTTTTATAGAAAAAAAATTGAGAAAATTTTTTATAGAAATAAAATTTTGGAAGTTGCTAAAATTTTTTATAGAAATAAAATGTTAAATTGTTTTATAGGAATAAAATTTTGGCAATATTTTCTATAGAAATACAATTTTGACAAAATTTGCTATAGAAGTAAAATTTTGACAAAATTTTCTATAGAAATAAAATTTTGACAAAATTTTCTATGCAATAGAAATGAAACGTTGATAACATTTTCTATGGAAATAAAAGTTTATCAAAATCTATATATATAAAATTCAATCTATGTTTGTTTATTTGTTTGTTTGTATGAACCGAGTTGGCTCCGAAACGGCTGAACCGATTTACTTGAAGCTTTCAGAGATCATAGGGGACGTTCATGTGGTGAAAATATGGTACCTCATTTTTTGACACCTGGTCGCGGAGGGGGACCTCCCCTTTGTCGGACTTTTTGAAAATTGGACCAAAGTTGACCGATTTGCTTGAAATTTTCATTGAAGGTTGGGGTTGGCAACTAGACAAAGATACGCTACTTTATATTTCGATTTTTGGCGGCGGAGGGGGACCTCCCCTTTGTTCGACTTTTTTTAAAGTACAGTGAAAAAACTAAAATTCTCTAAATTATCTGAGATTTAAAGGGAACATGCGGTGAGGTTATGGAATTATTATGGGGTACCTGATGATTTCATATGCGGACGGGGAGGGCGACCTCCCCCTTGCCCTACTTTTTGAAACTTGGAACAAAATTATGCGATTTGCATGAAATTTTCATTGAATGTTGGGGTTGGCATCTAGACAAAAATCCGCTACATTATTTTTCGATATTTGGTCGGGGAGGGGGGCCACCCCTTTGCCCGACTTTTTTTAAAGTACAGTGAAAACAAAACTAAACTCCCCCGACTGAAATTTTATGGAAAAATGGGTGAGGTTATGAAATTTATATCAGGTTCCTGATTTTTTAATAAAAATAAAAGGGCATAGGGAGACATCTGCTTCTCTTAAGTACATACAGAGAAACAATTAAACTTTACCGAGTTACTTGGAATTTACAGAGGACTGGGGAGAGATCGTAACCTCTGTCAACCGTAATAGTTGATACCTGATTTTGTGATTTTTGGACGGAAGAGAGGCCGCCCCTTTAGGCTTATAATTTGCTTGACATTTTCTGGGACGTTTACAAAAGATACGCTTTTCGACATTTGGTCGGGGAGGAGGTCCTCCTCTAAAACTGCAAAAAAAAAATGGCTCTATTAACCATGTTCCTTAATCTATATCTGTCCATAAAGCTCGAAAAATAATTGTATAATTAGATATAATGCATTTGGACGTCAATTGCCTGTTTCGGTATCAGGCTAACATGAAATATAAAAAATTTAAGTTTTCTTAAAATTTACAAAGGAAGCGGGGGAAAAGGTTTTAAATGAAGAGGCAACCTTCATTGCCCCACACTTGAAGGAAAGTTTCAAGAATTTTCAGGGTAGGTTAGGGTGCTATTCACTACGGTGTTTGTCGATATTGTATCGGGGAAAGTGACGTCCCTTTAAAACAATAGAGCAAAAATTAAACATCTCCGATCTACTTGAAATTTACAGGGAACGTGGGAGGAGGTGATGAAATTTATACATGATTTTTAAATTAATATATTAATTTTGCGATATCTGGTTGGGGAAGGGGAAAATTTAAATAAACTTTGTCGATTTACTTCGATAGAATTTATAGGGACCATTGAGTAGTTGCGAAATTAATATAGGGTACGTGATAGTCCGATATCAGGTCAGAGTGGAGCGAAGGTGGAGAGAGAGTTCCCTTTTGCCGGTTTTTTCTCTTAAATTGAAAGTGGAGGGTTGTCCGTAAATGGGAACTCGGTATATAATTTTATGATTTTTGCACAGGCTTCTTTCTTCCAGACTTCTTATTAGTAAAAAGAGGGTTTCCTTTTGTCCGTTTTTTTTTTCTTAAGTTGAAAGTAAAGGGTTGTCTGTAAATGGAAACTCGGTACATAATTTTATGATTTTTGCACAGGCTTCTGCCAGACTTCTTTTTAGTAAAGAACTTAAATTTACATGAAATTGGCAGCCAACGTAGAGGGTGCATTATTTTCCAACATTTTAGCAAATGTTAATGTGGTAAAATTTTTTACTACTTTAACCTTTTCCGATCTATTGGATGGGAAACAGTAATTCTTTGTATGTTATTATAATATAATGCTTAATTTTCAGATATGTTGAGGAGAAGGATACCTTTCCTTGACAAACCACACTTAAAATTCACAAGAAATATAGAAGAAGTAGTCCGATTTGTTTAAAAGAATTCAAATCTTTTCGAATTTGTTTTCAGCACGAAGGATATAGTTGACTAAATTAACGCAAAATGTTCCTCCAAATACGCTTCGGAAGGCGCAGCGAAGCGGAAAATTTTTCTATAGAAACAAAATTTTTAAAAAAATTCTATAGAAATAAAATTTAAACAAAATTTTCTATAGCAATAACATTTTGTTTAAATGTTCTATAGAAATAGAATTATGTTAATATTTCCTATAGAAAATTCTATAGAATAAAAGTTTCGACAAAATTTTCCATAAAAATAAAATTTTCTATAGAAATAAAATTCTGACAAAATTTTCTATAGAAATAAAATTTTTATAACATTTTCTATAAAAGTAAAATTTTACAAAATTTTCTATGGATATAAATTTTTTACAAAATTTACTATGGATATAAAATTTTGAGAAATTCTTTGACAAAATTTTGTATGGATATACAATTTTGACAAAATTTTGTATGGATATACAATTTTGACAAAATTTTGTATGGATATAAACTTTGACAAAATTTTCTATGGATATAAAATATTGACAAAATTTTCTATGGATATACAATTTGGACAAAATGTTTTATACTAATTTTCTTTTTTTGTTTTACTATACTTTTCGTTTTGTGTTTACTATAATTTTTCAACTTATTTTTCCCAGTGTATTGTATGTTTGAATAAAAACCGATCAATTCTGCCCTTAGCTAAAGTACCCCAGGTTGGGTGAAGCAAGAATTTCTAACTAACTTGTGTGTTGACTGATTGTTGTAGCTCAATTGAAAAGGAACTGAGCAAATATTAAACCTGACAAATACATCACTATAGGTTTCGTGTTCTAAAACGTCTAGAAAGTTGCAGTGAATCAATGAGAGCTGCTGCTGCTGTTGCTGACAAATTGGTAACACGCGATAGCTGCCAACGGCTCGTATACAAAGTCAATCTTTATGTCCGTCCGCATCAAGGTTTCTTCTAAGTTCCTTTACAATGGCAAAGCCAAAGTAACAAAGAAAAGAAAACAAAAGTATACATCAGAAACTATGAAGTTAGGCGAAGTGGAAATTACTTCAAATACAAAGGAACAAAATGAATGTGAGATATTCAATTCCCTTTCGTGTTTTGGCCGTGTTATTTTCCATTTAAGACTTGGCACGCCATAAACTGCTGCCAGGACTCGAGAATTAAGTGTCCTTATCTCGGCACGTAAATGCACTGTCCAATCGTTGTCGCGACTAATGCATCATAGGTGCAGCTTAATCAAAATGGATGTCCACAGAGGTAAAGCTATTGGTCTGAATACCTTATCGACTGTGAAAAGGATTTTTTTCGAACAATTCCTATGACACGAAAACTACTGTTCTCTGCCTTTAATTTGCACATAAAATGTTAATGGTCCAGGTAAACCCTCAACGCAAATGCTCACCTAATAACCGTAATCGCAAGTTGAGAATTAGCATATAACCAAAGAATATATAACGAGTTAATGAAATTTTTTGCAATCCCATCAACTTTGGGATTTTTAATGCCAACATTACACTGAAACAAGTATATACGGCCGTAAGTTCGGCCAGGCCGAATCTTATGTACCCTCCACCATGGATTGCGTAGGAACTTCTACTAAAGGCTGTCACCCACAATCGAATTACTTGGGTTGCGCTAACACTTGCCGATGGCAAGGTATCGTAAAACTTTTTAACACTGTCTTCTAAATTGTAAGTTAGTCCATAAGGGGTATATATTAAACAAAACAAGTATATACAGCACTAAGTTCGGCCGGGCCGAATCTTAAATACCCACCACCATGAACCAAATATTAGGGTTTCCTTTGAAATTTCAGGAGGGCTTGAGGACTTGAGGGCACTTCCCGAAGATAAATTTAAAGATTTCACCTATGAGGACTATATCAGATTCTGGATTTATAAGGACCATTTTTGTTTGCGTTTTAGAGGAATCATTAACATCTCTTGTAAGTGAAAGGAAAATTATAAATCGTTCTTATGGGGGCTATACTAAAATATGGACCGATACTCACCGTTTTCGGCACACCTCTTTATGACCCGAAAATACCTCTAGATTTCCAATTTCAGGCAAATGGGATAAAAACTTCGGATTCTAGAAGCCCAAGAAGTAAAATCGGGAAATCGGTCTATATGGGGGCTATACCAACATATGGACCGATACCCACCATTTTCGGCACACCTCTTTATGGTCCTAAATTACCTCTTCATTTCCAATTTCACAAAAATTGGATAAAAACTACGGTTTCTATAAGCCCAAGACCCAAATCGGGAGGTCGTTTTATATGGGGACCATACCAAAACATGGATCGATACTCACAATTTTTGGCACACGTATTTGTAGTCCTACAATACCTCTAGATTTCCAATTTCAGGTAAATTGAATAAAAACTGCGGTTTCTATAAGCCCAAGAAGTAAAATCGGGAGATCGGTCTATATGGGGGCTATACCAAAACATGAACCGATACTCACCATTTTTGGCACACCTCTTTATGGTCATAAAATACCTCTAGATTTCAAATTTCAGGCAAATTGGATAAAAACTTCGATTTCTATAAGCCCAAGACCCCAAATCGGGAGGTCGGTTTATATGGGGACTATATCAAAACCTGGACCGATATAGCCCATCTTCGAACTTGACCTGCCTGCAGACAAAAGACGAGTTTGTGCAAAATTTCAGCACGATTGCTTCATTATTGAAGACTGTAGCGTGATTACAACAGACAGACAGACAGACAGACGGACAGACGGACATCGTTATATCGTCTTAGAATTTCTCCCTGATCAAGAATATATATACTTTATATAGTCGGAAATCGATATTTCGATGTGTTACAAACGGAATGACAAACTTATTATACCCCCGTCACATTCTATGGTGGTGGGTATAAAAAAGGCCGATTAAATACGTATATAATTCAGTTTGAAAAATTTTCTATAGAAATAAAATTTTGACAAAATTTTCTATAGAAATAAAAACTTGACAAAATTTTCTATAGAAATAAAATTTTGACAAAATGTTCTATAGAAATAAAATGTTGACAAAATTTTCTACAGAAATAAATTTTTACAAAATTTTCTATAGAAATAAAATTTTGACAAAATTTTCTATGGAAATAAAATGTTGGCAAACATTGCTATAGAAATAAACTTTTTACAAAACTTTCTATAGAAATGAAATTTTGACAAAACTTTCTATAGTAAAAAAAATTTGACAATTTTTACATGGCTGTTAGAGGCCATATACTAACGAAATGTACCAAATTTCAACCGCATCGGATGACTTTTGCTCCTCCAAGAGGCTCCGGAGGTTAAATCTGGGGATCGGTTTATATGGGAGCTATATATAATTATGGACAATATATGGACCAATTTTTGCATGCTTGTTAGAGACCGTATACTAACATCAGGTACCCAATTTCAAACGGATCGGATGAATTTTGCCCCTCCAAGAGGCTCCGGAGCTATATATAATTATGGACCGATATGGACCAATTTTGCATGGTTGTTAGAGACCATATACTAACACCACGTACTAAATTTCAATTGGATCGGATGAATTTTGCTCATCCAAGAGGCTCCAGAGTTCAAATCTGGGGATAGGTTTATATGGGAGCTATATATAATTATGGACCGATATGGACCAATTTTTGCATGCTTGTTAGAGACCGTATACTAACATCAGGTAACCAATTTCAAACGGATCGGATGAATTTTGCCCCTCCAAGAGGCTCCGGAGGTCAAATCTGGGGATCGGTTTATATGGAAGCTATATATAATTATGGACCGATATGGACCAGTTTTTGCATGGTTGTTAGAGACCATATACTAACACCACGTACCAAATTTCAATCGGATAGGATGAAGTTTGCTCCTCCAAGAGGCTCCGGAGGTCAAATCTGGGGATCGGTTTATATGGGAGCTATATATATTTATGGACCGATATGAACCAATTTTTGCATGGTTGTTAGAGACCGTATACTAACATCAGGTACCAAATTTCAACCGGATCGGATGAATTTTGCCCCTCCAAGAGGCTCCGGAGGTCAAATCTGGGGATCGGTTTATATGGGGGCTATATATAATTATGGACCGATATGGACCAATTTTTGCATGGTTGTTAGAGACCGTATACTTAGACCACGTACCAAATTTCAACCGGATCGGATGAATTTTGCTGCTCCGGAAGGCTCCGCAAGCCAAATTTGGGTATCGGTTTATATGGGGGCTATACGTAAACGTGGGCCGATATGGCCCATTTTCAATACCATCCGACCTACATCAATAACAACTACTTGTGCCAAGTTTCAAGTCGATAGCTAGTTTCGTTCGGAAGTTAGCGTGATTTCCACAGACGGACGGACAGCCGGACAGACGGACAGACGGACGGACGGACATGCTTAGATCGACTCAGAATTTCACCACGACCCAGAATATATATACTTTATGGGGTCTTAGAGCAATATTTCGATGTGTTACAAACGGAATGACAAAGTTAATATAACCCCATCCTATGGTGGAGGGTATAAAAAATATGTACGTGACATTAAAGATTAGCCAAGCCGGCTGAAATTTGGTACATGGTGTAAGTATATCGTCTCTAACAACCATGCAAAAATTGGTCCATATCGGTCCACTTTTACGTATAGCCCCCATATAAAGGGACCCTCAGATTTGGCTTGCGATTGCTCTAAGAGAAGCAAATTTCATCCGATCCGGCTGAAATTTGGTACATGGTGTTAGTATATGGTCTTTAACAACCATGCAAAAATTGGTCCATATCGGTCCATAATTACATATAGCCCCCATATAAACGGACCCCCAAATTTGGCTTGCGATTGCTCTAAGAGAAGCAAATTTCATCCGATCCGGCTGAATTTTGGTACATGGTGTTAGTATATGGTCTATAACAACCATGCAAAAAGTGGTCCATATCGGTCCACTTTTACGTATAGTCTCCATATAACGGACCCCCAAATTTGGCTTGCGATTGCTCTAAGAGAAGCAAATTTCATCCGATCCGGCTGAAATTTGGTACATGGTGTTAGTATATGGTCTTTAACAACCATGCAAAAATTGGTCCATATCGGTCCATAATTACATATAGCCCCCATATAAACGGACCCCCAAATTTGGCTTGCGATTGCTCTAAGAGAAGCAAATTTCATCCGATCCGGCTGAATTTTGGTACATGGTGTTAGTATATGGTCTATAACAACCATGCAAAAAGTGGTCCATATCGGTCCACTTTTACGTATAGCCTCCATATAAACGGACCCCCAAATTTGGCTTGCGATTGCTCTAAGAGAAGCAAATTTCATCCGATCCGGCTGAATTTTGGTACATGGTGTAGTATATGGTCTATAACAACCATGCAAAAAGTGGTCCATATCGGTCCACTTTTACGTATAGCCTCCATATAAACGGACCCCCAAATTTGGCTTGCGATTGCTCTAAGAGAAGCAAATTTCATCCGATCCGGCTGAAATTTGGTACATGGTGTTAGTATAGGGTCTCTAACAACCATGCCAAAAATGGTCCATATTGGTCCATAATTACATATAGCCCCCATCATTAGCGTAGCTAGACAATTTTCCTATGGGGGGCTATAGCCCCCCTAGCTAAAACTTTATAGACTGAACTTATAGGTTCAACTAATGTTTTATTTCATAAAATTGAATAAAAAATAGATATCAAAATAACTCGACAATCAATTTATAATAAAGCAACTAAAAGTACACTACGGAAAATTGGTGCAAATTGCCACTGACGTACCTATCACAGAACTGGTACCTGAGCTCCAGTTAGTTCCAATTTTCACATTTAGTGAAATAAAATTATCAGAATAACCCTTTGTTCGACATATTTCAAAAGTTTTTTTTTTATTTCGGGTTCGATTGGAGCCCAAATTGAAAGAGATTTCTAAGAGTTTGTCCGAGACTGGTTCCTGAGGACCTGTTTATGGGTTGCTCCTGCTAAATTGTCCCATGACGTGTCCTTTGGGATGAGTCCAAGACGCGTCTTAAAATGAAAGTTTACTCCGTCAATGACAAACCTATGTTAAAGTGGACGGTCCCTTCCATACTTTTTGACCAGAACTGGGACTGGTCCATACACAGTTCTGTGGTTGATCCATTTCCCGTAGGGTAGTTCCACACTTTTCCCAGCAAAAAATGGGAGTTGTTCTAAAGGCACAACTTTAAAAGCACTTCCAAAAATGTCCTCAAAAAAGAAGTTAACTATTTCAACTACACAGGAAGTTTTTTACTTCACTTTTTTATATGTTAATGCGTAATTTTTTGTTTTCTTTTTTCAAATAGTTTAAAAAAAGAGTAAGAATAAATAAAATGGTACAAATTATTCAAATTTTGCCACAAAAATGCTAAATCCATTATAGAAAAATCGATAATATTTGAAAATATTCGAGGAAAAACGTTTCAAACAAGCGTTAGAATGCATTAAAAATCATAAAAAGTATAAAAATTATTTATTAGGGAAAATATCACAAAATTTTTAATTCACATTCAAAACACTAAATTCGGATCACACCTTAAGAAGTGATGCAAATTCATTGCATATTACATTCATCGCTTCTCCGCCAATTTTGTACCATTTTCAGACCCAAAAAGAACATTTTCACTTCTTTTTTGGCGACGCTTTTTTGCAGCATTATTAAGATATTAATTTATGAAAGAATAGTTTTAATATCAATTACTATTTTTTATTCAACTAAATCATAAGTTAAACCACACCTTTATTTCATAAATATCAGACTTCTACCACAACCAAAGTAATTCGATTGTGCATGAAAGTCTTTAGTGGAACTTTGTGCGTTGTACGAGTATATACTTGTTTAATTTTTATAAAAATGTAAAATCGTAAATAGGTTTTCAAATTCCTGGGGGGGGGCTAAAATTTTTCTGGGGGGTCTAAGCCCCCTCCCCAGAGGCCTTCCTACGCTTATGGCCCCCATATAAAACCGATCCCCCGATTTGGCTTGCGGAGCCTCTAAGAAAACCAAATTTCATCCGATCCGGCTGAAATTTGGCATATGGTGTAAGTATATGGTCTCTAACAACCATGCAAAAATTGGTCCACATCGGCCCATAATTATATATAGCCCCCATATAAATCGATACCCAGATTTGGCTTGCGGAGCCTCTAAGAGAAGCAAATTTCATCCGATCCGGTTGGAATTTGGTACGTGGTGTCAGCATATGATATCGGTTCATAATCATGGTTGCCACTCAAGCCAAAAATAATTTACCAAAATTTTGTTAAAATTTTATTTCTATAGAAAATCTTGTCAAAATTTTATTTCTATAGAAAATCTTGTCAAAATTTTATTTCTATGGAATTTTTTTTTCCAAATTTTATTTCTATAGATTTTTTTGTTCCAAATTTTACTTCTATAGAAAATGTTGTCAAAATTTTATTTCTATAGAAAAATTTTGTTAAAATTTTATTTCTATAGAAAATCTTGTCAAAATTTTATTTCTATAGAAAATTTAGTCAAAATTTTATTTCTATAAAAAATTTTGTTAAAATTTTATTTCTATAGAAAAATTTGTCAAACTGAATTATATACGTATTTGATCGATCTTTTTTGATTTAATATAACCACGTATGGACTTACATACAATTTAGAAGACGGTGTTAGGAGGTTTTAAGATACCTTGCCATCGGCAAGCGTTACCGCAACTTAAATAATTCGATTGTGGATGGCAGTGTTTAGAAGAAGTTTCTACGCAATCCATGGTGGAGGGTACATAAGCTTCGGCCTGGCCGAACTTACGGCCGTACATACTTGTTTTACTTTGACAATTTCATTAATCTTGAAAAATTTTTTCAGAATTAATAAGGCCAAGTTGGCTTTAGTCCAACGAAATTTTCTTTCCTATAAAGATACCCAGTTTTAAGTTGAATCACTTAACTATAACGACAAAATGATTTTTTGAATACCCACAAAATGTTCTCCATGTATTTGTGATTATCTAAGATATCTCTACTGTATCAAACTCGAGTCGATATTTAAAAATTTCTTTACCTATTGTTATGGTCTGAATATCTTTAAAATAAATTTACATACAAATACCCCATGTTTGTGATGGCGTATGTGCTAGTTTTCATATCATTCGATACAACTCCTCAACAATGAGGACACATTATGGTATGCTATGATATACAAAAGTTTTCATAAGAAAATTGCGACAATTGAAATGTTGACCTGAGGATAGAAAAGAATTGAAAAGCAAAGAGGATTTTTTAATAAACCAAATGTAAAAATATTTTGATTTTAGGTATACAAATCAAAAATGCTGATGATTTCTCATTTGTGGTAAACCAAACAAATAGAAAAAGGACCCAATTGGAATTCAATATGATATAAGAGTTTTTCTATTGTCATTTGTCATTTGAGATATTGGGCTATTAATATGCGGTCGAGAAAAAGAATCGTTACAACACGGATCAGGAAATTTTAAACAATATAAAGCATGGTGTTCGCACCCTCCTGAGCATACAGGTTACTCACATTTCTATAGAAAATTTTGTCAAAATTTTATTTCTATACAAAATTTTGTCAAAATTTTACTTTTATAGAAATTTTTTTCAAAAATTTATTTCAATAGAAAATTTTGTCAAATGTTTATTTCAATAGAAAATTTTGTCACAATTTTATTTTTAAAGAAAATTTTGTCAAAAAAAAATGTTTGTTTAGAAAATTTTCTCAAAATTTTATTTTGAAAGAAAATTTTGTCAAAATTTTATTTCTATAGAAAATTTTGCCATAACTTTATTTCTACAGAAAATTTTATCAAAATTTTATTTCCGTAGAAAATTTTATCAAAATTTTACTTCTATAGAAAATTTTGTGAAAATTTTATTTCTATAGAAAATTTTACAAAATGTTATTACCATAAAAAATTTTGTCAGCGTAGTTCACATCTGAAAAATATTTGGTGTTCGGTGTAAACAAGGTATGAACCCAGGACCCTTTATACCCATATGCCCTGTAACAATCTTGAACTTGGTCGATAATTATATATAGTCCCTATATTTCCGGAGCTTCCTAGAATGATCCTGAGGTGCTCAAAGGGTTTTCCTAATACCTGCCTTGGACCTTGTTCACATGGATCGGACTGCTGGGCGATTCTCTCCTACACACAATTTTTTTTGTGATCCAATCACGAAATTAATTGATCCAATTATTTGTATACCCTCCACCATAGGATGGGGGGTATATTAACTTTGTCATTCCACTTGTAACACATTGAAATATTGCTCTAAGACCCCATAAAGTATAGGTATATATTCTGGGTCGTGGTGAAATTCTGAGTCGATCTAAGCATGTCCGTCCGTCTGTCTGTTGAAATCACGCTAACTTCCGAACGAAACAAGCTATCGACTTGAAACTTGGCATAAGTAGTTGTTATTTATGTAGGTCGGATGGTATTGCAAATGGGTCATATTGGACCACTTTTACGTATAGCCCCCATATAAACCGACCCCCATATTTGGCTTGCGGAGGCTATTAGAAAAGCAAATTTCATCCAATACGGTTGAAATTTGGTACGTGGTGTTAGTATAGGGTCGCTAATAACCTTGCAAAAATTGGCCCATATCGGTCAATAATTCTATCTAGCCCCCATATAAACCGATCCCCAGATTTGACCTCTTAAATCTCTTGGAGGAGCAAATTTCATCCGATTCGGTTCAAATTTGGTACATGGTGTTAGTATATGGCCGCTAATAACCATGCCAACATTGGCCCATATTGGTCTATAGTTATATATAGCCGATCCCCAATCACATAAAAATTGGTCATAATCATGGTCACTCGAGCCAAAAATAATCTAGCAAAATTTTATTCCTATAGAAAATTTTGTCAAATTTTATTTCTATAGAAAATTTTGGCAAAATTTTATTTCTAGAGAAAATGTTGTCAAAATTTTAATTCTATAGAGATTTTAATTCTATATTGAAAATTTTGTCAAAATTTTATTTCTTTAGAAAATTTTGTCAAAATGTTATTTCTATAGAAAATTTTGTTAAAATCGTATTTCTATTGAAAATTTTGTCCAAATTTTACTTCTATAGAAAATGTCAAAATTTTATTTCTATAGAAAATTTTGTCAAACTTAATTATATACGTATTTAAACGCCCTTTTTATACCCTCCATCATAGGATGGGGGTATATTAACTTTGTCATTCCGTTTGTAACACATCGAAATATTGCTCTAAGACCCCATAAAGTATATATATTCTGGGTCGTGGTGAAATTCTGAGTCGATCTAAGCATGTCCGTCCGTCCGTCCGTCTGTTGAAATCACGCTAACTTCCGAACGAAACAAACTATCGACTTGAAACTTGGCACAAGTAGTTGTTATCGATGTAGGTCGGATGGTATTGAAAATGGGCCATATCGGTCCACTTTTACGTATAGCCCCCATATAAAGGGACCCTCAGATTTGGCTTGTGGAGCCTCTAACAGAAGCAGATTTCATCCGATCCAGCTGAAATTTTTATATATGGTGTTGGTATATGGTCTCTAATAACAATGCAAAAATTGGTCCACATCGGTCCATAATTGTATATAGCCCCCATATAAACCGATCCCCAGATTTGGCTTGCGGAGCCTCAAAGGGAAGCAAATTTCATCCGATCCGGCTGAAATTTGGTACATTATGTTGGTATATGGTCTCTAATAACCATGCAAAAATTGGTCCATATCGGTCCTTAATTATATATAGCCCCCATATAAACCGATCCCCAGATTTGGCTTGTGGAGCCTCTAAGAGAAGCATATTTCATCCGATCCGGCTGAAATTTTGTACATGGTGTTGGTATATGATCTCTAACAACCATGCAAAAATTGGTCCACATCGGCCCATAATTATATATAGCCCCCATATAAATCGATCCCCAGATTTGGCTTGCGGAGCCTCTAAGAGAAGCAAATTTCATCCGATCCGGCTGAAATTTGGTACATGATGTTGGTATATGGTCTCTAACAACCATGCAAAAATTGGTCCATATCGGTCCATAATTATATATGGCGCCCATATAAACCGATCCCCAGATTTGGCTTGCGGAGCCTCTTGGAGGGGCAAAATTCATCCGATCCGGTTCAAATTAGGCACATGGTGTTAGTATATGGTCGCCATACCAAAATTGGTCCAATCACACAAAAATTGGTCCATATCGGTTCATAATCATGGTTGCCACTAGAGCCAAAATAATCTACCAAGATTTTATTTCTATAGAAAATTTTGTAAAAATTTTATTTCTATAGAATATTTGTCAAAATTTTATTTCTAGAGAAAATTTTGTTAAAATTGTATTCGGTTCATAATAAAATTTTCATCATTGTCAAAATTTTATTTCTATAGAACATTTTATTCAAATTTTATTCGGTTCATAATCATGGTTGCCAATCGAGCCAAAAATAATCTACCAAGATTTTATTTCTATAGAAAATTTTGTGAAAAGTTTATTTGAAAAAATAAAAAGTTTGTTAAAATTTTATTTCTGTAGAAAATTTTGTCAAAATTTTATGTCTACTTTGTCAAACTGAATTATATACGTATTGGATCGATCTTTTTTGATTTAATATATACCACGTATGGACTTACATACAATTTAGAAGATGGTGTTAGGAGGTTTTAAAATACCTTGCCATCGGCAAGCGTTACCGCAACTTAAGTAATTCGATTGTGGATGGCAGTGTTTAGATGAAGTTTCTACGCAAGCCATGATGGAGGGTACATAAGCTTCGGCCTGGCCGAACTTACGGCCGTATATACTTGTTCTTTGTTAGACCGTGGACTTATCAGCCATCCTGTTATATATAGCCCCCATATTAACCGGTCACCAGATTTGACGTCCGGAGCCTCTTGGAGGAGCATGTATATGGTCTTTAACTACTATTCCAAAATTGGTCCATAATCGATCCCCTGATGTGGTTTTGAAGCCTCTTGGAGGAGCAAATTCTGGCACCCTAATTATCACGCAAAAGTTTATTCCGGTTTGTAATTATTTGTGTACTTTCCTATATAGAGCGGTCAATAACTGTATTTTAAATATACGTTTTTAATCTGCCTTTTTTGTCTAATATATACCACGTATGGACTAACTTACAACAACACTTGCCGATGGCAAGGTATATTAAAACTTCTTAACACCGTCTTCTCAATTGTAAGTTAGTCCATGCGGGGTATATATTAAACATAAGAAGCCGATTAAATATGTATATAATTCAGTTTGACAAAATTTTCTATAGAAATAGAAATTTAAAAAAAAATTTTCTATAGAAATAAAATTTGGACAAAATTGTCTATAGCAATAAAAATTTTAACAAAATTTTCTATAGAAATAAAAATTTAAAAAAAAAAAATTCTATAGAAATAAAATTTGGACAATATTGTCTATTGCAATAAAAATTTTAACAAAATTTTCTATAGAAATAACATTTTGGTAGATTATTTTTGACTCGAGTGGCAACCATAAATATGAACCGATATGGACCAATGTTTGTATGATTGGGTATCGGCTATATATAACTATAGACTGATATGGACCAATTTTGGCATGGTAGTTAGCGGCCATATACTAACACCACGTTCCAAATTTCAACCGGATCGGATACATTTTGATCCTCCAAGAGGTTCCGGAGGTCAAATCTGGCGAACATTTTATATGGGGGCTATATATAGTTATGGACCGATGTGGACCAATTTTTGCATGGTTGTTAGAGACAATATGCTAACACCAAGTACCAATTTTCAACCGAATCGGATGAATTTTGCTCCTCCAAGAGGTTCCGGAGGTCAAATCTGGGGAACGTTTTATATGGGGGCTATATATAGTTATGGACCGATATCGACCAATTTTTGCATGGTTGTTAGAGACAATATGCTAACACCAAATACCAAATTTCAACCGAATCGGATGAATTTTGCTCCTCCAAGAGGTTCCGGAGGTTAAATCTGGGGATCGATTTATTTGGGGGCTTTATATAATTATGGACCGATATCGACCAATTTTTGCATGGTTGGTAGACACCATACACTAACACCACGTACCAAATTTCAAACGGACGGGATGAATTTTGCTCCGTCAAGAGGCTCCGGAGTTCAAATCTGGGAATCGGTTTATATGGGGGCTATATAATTATGGACCGATATGGACCAATTCTAGCATGGTGGTTAGAGACCATATACTAATACCACGTACGAAATTTCAACCGAATCGGATGAAATTTGCTTCTCTTGGAGGCTTCGTAAGCCAAATCTGGGGATCGGTTTATATGGGGGCTATATATAATTATGGACCGTTGTGGACCAATTTTTGCGTGGTTGTTAGATATTATATACCAACATCACGTACCAAATTTCAGCCGGATCAGATGAAATTTGCTTCTCTTTGAGGCTCCGCAAGGCAAATCTGGTGGCCCGTTTATGTAGGGGCTATACGTAAAAGTGATCCGATAGGGCCCATTTGCAGTACCATTCGACCTACATCAACAGCAACTATTTGTGCCAAGTTTCAAGTCGATTGCTTGTTTCGTTCGGAAGTTAGCGTGATTTCAACAGACGGACGGACGGACATGGTTAGATCGACTCAGAATTTTACCACGACCCAGAATATATATACTTTATGAGGTCTTAGAGCAATATTTCAATGTGTTACAAACGGAATGACAAATTTTATATAGCCCCCATCCTATGATGGAGGGTATAAAAATAAATAAGTTTGAATTTTGCTCCTATAAACTTTTCCAATTGGGTTTAGTCATTTATTTATGTGAAAATGTTTCTTCATATTTCCTATTAAACCTCTCAATTACATTGGTCATAGGTAAATATTATTTGTAGTTCTTTAAACATTTAAATTGAATTCTTTTCTAATAATATTAGAGAAAAATAATTGAAGAAAACAATTATGCGAAATCATTGAAGCGAACCATATAGATAACACAAATCTCCGTATCTCCATCCATGTCCTTTCGGTATACAAATGGATATACAATTACATATTTTCTATTTGCAAATGTGTTACATGGGAAACAATGAAAATCAATTCAAATCGATGACATTTTCAAAATTTAAACAACTATCCAAATATATGAACTTACACAAATCCTTACAAAAGGACTACTTGCTTAGATTGATTGCAATGGAAAAGCTCATTGATGAAATTGATACAAAAATTTCCAGATGCAATTGCATACTCATTCCGACTGAATATGGAAGTTTTATCCTTTTGCATTTCGGTTTTTATTCAATTTTACATTTGGAATGTGTTGGTAAAATTCCCAATTGTTGTAGCCTATGGCAATACATGTTAGAAAATAAAATAAAATGAGTTAGAGAAATATCTTGTGGACTATATTGAATTGCAACAAACAGAGAAAATGAAGGTGCTGCAATTTATTGGATATCTAAATTCATTTTAAATTGAAATAAACTTCGTAGACTAGTTTTTATGCTTGAATCAATACAAGGACAACACACGAAGATGGAAAATGAAAAATGTTGCTACACTTAAACAAATCAATCATGGGCCATGAAGTTAAATAAGAAGAAATAAAATAGTCCAAGAGTTCAGCTCAATATGCTCAAACAGGGATATGAAATCTTTGCAAAATATTTAAATAATTAAAAAAAAAAAACAAACAAGTATATACGGCCGTCTTCTACTGAAGACTGTCATCCACAATCGAATTACTTGGGTTGCGGTAACACTTGCCGATGGCAAGGTATCTTAAAACTTCCTAACACAGTAATATATACCACATAGTCCACACGTGGTATATATTAAACTAAAAAAGGCCGATTAAATACGTATATAATTAAGTTTAAAGTTTCTATAGAAATAAAATTTTGACAAAATAAAATTTTGACAACATTTTCTATAGAAGTAAAATTTGGAAAAAATTTTCTATAGAAATAAAATTTGGATAAAATTTTTTATAGAAATACAATTCTGACAAAATTTTCTATAGAAATAAAATTTTGACAAAATTTTCAATAGAAATAAAATTTTGACAAAATGTTCTATATAAATAAAATTTTGTCAAAATTTTCTATAGAAATAAAATTTTGACAAAATTTTCTATAGAAATAACATTTTGGTACATTATTTTTGGCTCGAGTGGCAACCATGATTATGAACCGATAAGGACCAATTTTTGTGTGTTTGGGGATCGCCTATATATAACTATAGACCGATATGGACCAATTTTGGCATGGTTATTAGCGACCTTATACTAACACCACGTTGCAAATTTCAACCGGATAGGATGAATTTTGCTCCTCTAAGAGTCTCCGGAGATCAAATCTGGGGAACGGTTTATATGGGGGCTATATATAATTATGGACCGATATGGACCAATTCTGCCACGGTTGTTAAAGATCATATACTAACACCATGTTCCAAATTACAACCGGATTGGATGAAAATTGCTTCTCTTGGAGACTTCGCAAGCCAAATCTGGGGATCGGTTTATATGGGGGCTATATATAATTACGAACCGATGTGGACCAATTTTTGCATGGTTGTTAGAGACCATATACCAATACCATGTACCAAATTTCAGCCGGATCGGTTGAAATTTGATTTGACCAATGCCCTTATAAAATCGCCACTGCTGAGTAGCAAAAATTTTAAATATTACTCAAATTGTCCTGTATTTCGAATACATATGTATATGTATATGTTTCATCCCAGGGTGTTAGCCGATTTAATTTTTAATTCTAGCGATTTTGTAGAAGTACAAAAAATTGTCTCCAAATCGTTTCACATATAAATATTTGTATATAGGAATATAAATTTTGATAATAACTCCCAACAAATTTGAAGGAGTTGATATGGTAACACGAATTTTGGTCTTCATAATAGTGAAGGGTATAATATAGTCGACCCCGCCCGACTTTAGACTTTACTTACTTGTTTTCATTTGATTCCCACAGAAAATTTTGTCAAAATTTTATTGCTAGAGAAAATTGTGTCAAAGTTTTATTTCTATAGGCAAATTTGTCAAAATTGTATTTCTATAGAAAATTTTGTCAAAATTTTATTTCTACAGAAAATTTTCTCCAAATTGTATTTCTATAGAAAATTTTGTCAAAATTTTATTTCTATAGGCAATTTTGTCAAAATTGTATTTCTGTCTGTCTGTCCGTCTGTCTGTCTGTTGATGTATTTTTGTGTGCAAAGTACAGCTCGCAGTTTTAGTCCGATTGTCCTAAAATTTGGTACAGGGTCCTGTTTCGGCTCAAAGACGATCCCTATTGATTTTGGAAACAATCGGTTCAGATTTCGATATAGCTGCCATATATATTTTTCACCGATCTGGTCATAATTGGCGTGTATATCAACCGAACTTCCTCAAATTCCGTACATCAGAATATTTTATGAGTCTCGAAAAACTTGCAAAATATCAGCCAAATCGGTTCAGATTTAGATCTAGCTCCCATATATAGCTTTCGCCCGATTTACACTCATTTGCCCACAGAGGCCAATTTTTTGCTCCGATTTAGTTGAAATTTTGCACAGGGAGTAGAATTAGAATTGTAGCTATGCGTGCTAAGTTTGGTTAAAATCGGTTCAGATTTGGATATATCTCCCATATATACCTTTCGCCCGATTTACACTCATTTGCCCACAGAGGCCAATTTTTGCTCCGATTTAGTTGAAATTTTGCATAGGGAGTAGTATTAGCGTTGTAACTATGCGTGCCAAATTTGCTTGAAATCGGTTCAGATTTGGATATATCTCCCATATAAAGCTTTCGCCCGATTTACACTCATATGACAACAGAGGCCAATTTTTAACTCCGATTTAGTTGAAATTTTGCATAGGGAGTAGAATTAGCATTGTAGCTATGCGTGCCAAATTTGGTTGAAATCGGTTCAGATTTAGATATAGCTCCCATATATATGTTTTTCTGATTTCGACAAAAATGGTCAAAATACCAACATTTTCCTTGTAAAATCGCCACTGCTTAGTCGCAAAGTTGTAAAAATGACTCTAATTTTCCTAAACTTCTAATACATATATATCGAGCGATAAATCATAAACTTTTTCGAAGTTTCCTTAAAATTGCTTCAGATTTAAACGTTTCCCATATTTTTTTACTAACATTGTGTTCCACCCTAGTGCATTAGCCGACTTAAATTTTGAGTCTATAGATTTTGTAGAAGTCTATCAAATTCTTCCAGATCGAGTGATATTTAAATGTATGTATTTGGGACAAACCTTTATATATAGCCCCCAACACATTTGACCGATGTGATATGGTATCGAAAATTTAGATCTACAAAGTGGTGCAGGGTATAATATAGTCGGCCCCGCCCGACTTTAGTCTTTCCTTACTGGTTTTTTACTAAAATTGTGTTCCACCCTAGTGCATTAGCCAACTTAAATTTTGAGTCTATAGATTTTGTAAAAGTCTATCAAATTCTTTTCAAATCGAGTGATATTTTAATGTATGTATTTGGGACAAACCTTTATATATAGCCCCCAACACATTTGACGGATGTGATATGGTATCGAAAATTTAGATCTACAAAGTGGTGCAGGGTATAATATAGTCGGCCCCGCCCGACTTTAGACTTTCCTTACTTGTTTTTATAGAAAATTTTGTCAAAATGCTATTTCTGTAGAAAATTTTGTCAAAATTTTATTTCTGTAGAAAATTATGTCAAAATTTTATTTCTATAAAAAATTTTGTGAAAATTGTATTTCTATAGAAAATTTTTTCAAAATTTTATTTTAATAGAAAATTTTTTCAAAATTTTATTTCTATAGAAAATTTTTTCAAAATTTTATTTTTATAGAAAATTTTTTCAACATTTTATTCCTTGAAATAATTTTGTCAAAATGTAGTTCATAGAGAAAATTTGTCAAAATTTTATTTCTATAGAAAATTTTGTCAAAAATTTACTTTTATAGAAATTTTTGAAAATTTTGTCAACGTTTTATTGCCAGAGAAAATTTTGTCAAAATTGAAAAAATTACAAAGGAAAAGTTAAGAAATTCAAGTAATCATAATAGACATAATTGTCGAAGTGGACATCAACTCGGTCCTAGAATTCGGTCCTGACAAGGGAGGAATTAAATACGGGAGACACATGTAGCGATAACGAACTGAACTGGGCAAAAAAGTGAAATTCTAAATATATATTTAGTTTTGTTTTTACCGATTTTGGTTTGGACTTAATTATTTAAGTTGTTCATTGCACCAATATATATTTTTGTTTTTTTTATACCCTCCATCATAGGATGGGGGTATATTAACTTTGTCATTCCGTTTGTAACACATCGAAATATTGCTCTGAGACCCCATAAAGTATATATATTCTGGGTCGTGGTGAAATTCTGAGTCGATCTAAGCATGTCCGTCCGTCCATCCGTCCGTCCGTCCGTCTGTTGAAATCACGCTAACTTCCGAACGAAACAAGCTATCGACTTGAAACTTGGCACAAGTAGTTGTTATCGATGTAGGTCGGATGGTATTGAAAATGGGCCATATCAGTCAACTTTTACGTATAGCCCCCATATAAAGGGACCCTCAGATTTGGTTTGTGGAGCCTCTAAAAGAAGCATATTTCATCCGATCCGGCTGAAATTTGGTATATGATGTTGGTATATGATCTCTAACAACCATGCAAAAATTGGTCCACATCGGTCCATAATTATATATAGCCCCCATATAAACCGATCCCCAGATTTGGCTTGTGGAGCCTCTAACAGAAGCATATTTCATCCGATCCGGCTGAAATTTGGTATATGGTGTTGGTATATGGTCTCTAACAACCATGCAAAAATTGGTCCACATCGGTCCAAAATTATATATAGCCCCCATATAAACCGATCCCCAGATTTGGCTTGCGGAGCCTAAAAGAGAAGCAAATTTTATCCGATCTGGCTGAAATTTGGTACATGGTGTTGGTATATGGTCTCTAACAACCATGCAAAAATTGGTTCACATCGGTTTATAATTATATATAGCCCCCATATAAACCGATCCCCAGATTTGGCTTGCGGAGCCTCAAAGAGAAGAAAATTTCATCCGATCCGGCTGAAATTTGGTACATGATGTTGGTATATGGTCTCTAACAACCATGCAAAAATTGGTCCATATCGGTATTTAATTATATATAGCCCCCATATAAACCGATCACCAGATTTGGCTGGTGGAGCCTCTAAGAGAAGCATATTTCATCCGATCCGGCTGAAATTTGATACATGGTGTTGGTATATGGTCTCCAACAATCACGCAAAAATTGGTCCACATCGGTCCATAATTATATATAGCCCCCATATAAACCGATCCCCAGATTTGGCTTGAGGAGCCTCAAAGAGAAGCAAATTTCATCCGATCCGGCTGAAATTTGGTACATGATGTTGGTATATGGTCTCTAACAACCATGCAAAAATTGGTCCACATCGGTCCATAATTATATATAGATCCCATATAAACTGATCTCCAGATTTGGCTTGCGAAGCCTCAAAGAGGAGCAAATTGCATCCGATCCGGCTGAAATTTGGTACATGGTATTGGTATATGGTCTCTAACAACCGTGCAAAAATTGATCCACATCGGTCCATAATTATATATAGCGCCCATATAATCCGATCCCCAGATTTTGGTTGCGGAGCCTCAAAGAGAAGCAAATTTCATCCGATCCGCCTGAAATTTGGTACATGATATTGGTATACGGTCTCTAACAACCATGCAAAAATTGGTCCACATCGGTTCATAATTATATATAGCCCCATATAAACCGATCCCCAGATTTGGCTTGCGAAGTGTCCAAGAGAGGCAAATTTCATCCAATCCGGTTGTAATTTGGAACATGGTGTTAGTATATGACCTTTAACAACCGTGCCAGAATTGGTCCATATCGGTCTATAATTATATATAGCCCCCATATAAAACATTCTCCGGAGCCTCTTGGAGGAGCAAAATTCATCCGATCCGGTTCAAATTAGGAACGTGTTGTTAGTATATGGTTGCTAACAACCATACCAAAATTGGTCCAATCACACAAAAATTGGTCCATATCGGTTCATAATCATGGTTGCCATTAGAACCAAAAATAATCTACCAACATTTTATTTCTATAGAAATTTTATTTCTATAGAAAATTTTGTCAAAATTTTATTTCTATAGAAAATTTTGTCAAAATTTTATTTCTATAGAAAATTTTGTCAAAATTTTATTTCTATAGAAAATTTTGTCAAAATTTTAGTTATATAGAAAATTTTGTCAAAATTTTATTTCTAGAGAAAATTTTGTTAAAATTTTATTCGGTTCATAATAAAATTTTCATCATTGTCAAAATTTTATTTCTATAGAAAATTTTGTCAAAATTTTATTTCTATAGAAAATTTTGTTCAAATTTTATTCGGTTCATAATCATGGTTGCCACTCGAGCCAAAAATAATCTACCAAGATTTTATTTCTATAGAAAATTTTGTCAAAAGTTTATTTCTATAGAAAATTTTGTTAAAATTTTATTTCTGTAGAAATTTTTGTCAAAATTTTCTTTCCATAGAAAATTTTGTCAAAATTTTTATTTCTACAGAAAATTGTGTGAAAATTTTATTTCTATAGAAAATTTTGTTAAAATTTTATTTCTGTAGAAAATTTTGTCAAAATTTTATGTCTACTTTGTCAAACTGAATAGTATACGTATTGGATCGATCTTTTTTGATTTAATATATACCACGTATGGACTTACATACAATTTAGAAGATGGTGTTAGGAGGTTTTAAGATACCTTGCCATCGGCAAGCGTTACCGCAACTTAAGTAATTCGATTGTGGATGGCAGTGTTTAGATGAAGTTTGTACGCAATCCATGATGGAGGGTACATAAGCTTCGGCCTGGCCGAACTTACGGCCGTATATACTTGTTTTTTTTTAATTCTATAAAAATTTAGAATTTAAGTTAAAATTTAAATATCTCGTCATTTCGCCTCTCTCTCAACATGCGCTATGCGAATTACTACCATCAACACGATACCAATGCTATGCTTGAAATTTCTTTGTGTGAATACCGTCTGACTGAAACAATTTTCAATGTAATTTATCATCGGAAAGTACTACAGGAGTTTCAAGCGCATCAACATGGCAGAGTGATGAGGCATGGGGAATTACCATGTAACATCTTGCAAAAGGAACTGGCTTTGCAGCAAGGACTTTGTAATGAATTGCAATTTTTATTTTCAACCAGACTTCTGTATGGTTTTTCTACTCCAAAGTCTATAGGTTATATTGTACATTGAAGTAAGTCATTATTGTTGTACTTTTTTATTTAAATTTCTAGCATAATTTTGTAAAAGGTTAGAACTTAAAAACATGAGTAAATAGGAATTTTGTTTTAGGTGTTTCGAATTATCAAGCAAGTAGAAGAAAATCGATTAAAAGTAAGGACAATCGGACAGTTGACTTTTGTTTACTTTCAGGCTCATACACTTAAATTTAAAATCCGTCCCCATATTCCATTTTTGGAGACTCCTGTAGAATCCGGGTGAAATGGGGTATGTCCTCTTGGAGGAAAAGAATTCATGCGATCCGGTTGAAATTTGGTATGCCAGCTACCTTCTTCGATTTTGTTGTCATTGCTCTTAATGGCATAACTATTTCTGCATTTGTGTATTTATTGAATACATAAAATTATGAGTAATTTGTTAGTCCAATATTCCACAAGAAAGAGTTTAGGGATTTATTTAGTGATTTATGAATTTATCCAATATTATTTCGATTATTTACTATGGTAATAACATTTAATTATTGTTTGTAGCAAATAGCAAACATCACATAGCACACATATATTATATTTGGCCTACTCTACCAACTCCCTAGTGTAAGAAGATCTAAAGTGATTGAAAATATCTGTAAGATATTCATTATTGTTAGATGCTTTTGTGATGGTGTATATGTATGTGTATATTAGTGTATATGTGGTGGTATATTGATATAGTAGAAATGGGAAATTCATCGAATATAAATTTGTTCGTTCATACAATGTAATTCTTCTGAAAATTGTTATGCACGAATGATTGATTCTAATTCTAAATAAGGCCCTAAAGCAAATGCAAATGTGTTTATGTGTGTTCGTGTGTTCATGTGTGGGAAATTACAAGAATGTTGAATCACGCCTTCTATAGGCTTACCAGATGTTTTGCTGCAAAGCCTATGATATCTGCTATTATATCTTCCAATTTGAATCAAAGTCAATGTTTATCTTAAAGGGAAATACTTGCCTCACAAAATATAAGGGCTACGGAGTTTACTTCCTGGAATTGACATTGTAATGCAACATTTTTTCATTTGTATACCCTCCACCATAAGATGGGGGTATATTAACTTTGTCATTCCGTTTGTAACACTTCGAAATATTGCTCTAAGACCCCATAAAGTATATATATTTTGGGTCGTGGTGAAATTCTGAGTCGATCTGAGCATGTCCGTCCGTCCGTCTGTTGAAATCACACTAACTTCCGAACGAAACAAGCTATCGACTTGAAACTTGGCACAAGTAGTTGTTATTGATGTAGGTCAGATGGTATTGCAAATGGGCCATATCGGTCCACTTTTACGTATAGCCACCATATAAACAGACCCCCAAATTTGGCTTGCGAGGCCTCTAAGAGAAGCAAATTTCATCCAATCCGGCTGAAATTTGGTGAATGGTGTCAGCATATGATCTCTAACAACCACGCAAAAATTGGTCCACATCGGTCCATAATTATATACAGCCCCCATATAAACCGATCCCCAGATTTGGCTTGCGGAGCCTCAAAGAGAAGCAAATTTCATCCGATCCGGCTGAAATTTGGTACATGGTGTGGATATATGGTCTCTAACAACCATGCAAAAATTGGTCCATATCGGTCCATAATTATACATAGACCCCATATAAACCGATCTCCAGATTTGGCTTGCGAAGCCTCAAAGAGGGGCAAATTGCATCCGATCCGGCTGAAATTTGGTACATGGTATTGGTATATGGTCTCTAACAACCGTGCAAAAATTGGTCTACATCGGTCCTTAATTATATATGGCGTCCATATAAACCGATCCCCAGATTTAGGTTGCGGAGCCTCAAATAGAAGCAAATTTCATCCGATTCGCCTGAAGTTTGGTACATGATATTGGCATGTGGTCTCTAACAACCATGCAAAAATTGGTCCACATCGGTTCATAATTATATATAGCCCCCATATAAACCGATCCCCAGATTTGGCTTGCGAAGTCTCCAAGAGAAGCAAATTTCATCCAATCCGGTTGTAATTTGGAACATGGTGTTAGTATATGATCTTTAACAACCGTGCCAGAATTGGTCCATTTCGGTCCCTAATTATATATAGCCCCCATATAAAATATTCTCCAGATTTGACCTCCGGAGCCTCTTGGAGGAGCACAATTCATCCAATCCGGTTCAAATTAGGCACGTGGTGTTAGTATATGGTCGCTAACAACCATACCAAAATTGGTCCAATCACACAAAAATTGGTCCATATCGGTTCATTTCTATAGAAAATTTTGTTAAAATTTTATTTCTGTAGAAAATTTTGTCAAAATTTTACGTCTACTTTGTCAAACTGAATTATATACGTATTGGATCGATCTTTTTTGATTTAATATATACCACGTATGGACTTACATACAATTTAGAAGAGGAGGTTTTAAGATACCTTGCCATCGGCAAGCGTTACCGCAACTTAAGTAATTCGATTGTGGATGGCAGTGTTTAGATGAAGTTTCTAGGCAATCCATGATGGAGGGTACATAAGCTTCGGCCTGGCCGAACTTACGGCCGTATATACTTGTTTAGTTTAATATATACTACGTATGGACAACCTTGTAATTTAGAAGACGATGTTAGGAAGTTTTAAGATACCTTGCCATCGGCAAGCTTTATCGCAACCCAAGTAATTCGATTGTGGATGACAGTCTTCAGTAGAAGTTTCTACGCAATCCATGGTGGAGGGTACAAAGATTCGGCGTGGCCGAACTTACGGCCGTATATACATGTTTTTTTTTTAACATCTCCCATAGAAGAGGGGTATATTAATTTTGTCTTTCAGTTTGCCACACATCGAAATATTGGTCACAGATCGAACCAAAAACAACGTACCAGAAACGAAAGAAAATTTTAACAAAACAAGTAAGTAAAGTCTAAAGTCGGGCGGGGCCGACTATGTCATACCCTTCACCACTCCTTCAAATTTGTCTGGAGTTATTATGAAGGTTATATTCCCATATTGAAATATCTATACCTTAACCGATTTGAAGATATGTGGTCAATTGTGGGTTATGATATATTATTTGGCCAAGTCAGGCGATATTTACACAAGTCGGAGCCTTTTTATACCCTCCACCATAGGATGGGGGTATATTAACTTTGTCATTCCGTTTGTAACACATCAAAATATTGCTCTAAGACGCCATAAAGTATATATATTCTGGGTCGTGGTGAAATTCTGAGTCGATCTGAGCATGTCGGTCCGTTCGTCCGTCCGTCTGTTGAAATCGCGCTAACTTCCGAACGAAACAAGCTATCGACTTGAAACTTGGCACAAGTAGTTGTTATTGATGTAGGTCGGATGGTATTGCAAATGGCCTTTTTTCACTTTTACGTATAGCCCCCATATAAACGGACCCCCAAATTAAGCTTGCCGATCCTCTGAGAGAAGCAAATTTCATCCCATCCAGTTGAAATTTGGTACGTGGTGTTTGTATATGGTATCTAACAACCATGCAAAAATTGGTCCACATCGGTCCATAATTATATATAGCCCCCATATAAGCCGATCCCGAGATTTGGTTTTGGAGCCTCTTGGAGGAGCAAATTTCATCCGAGTCAATTGAAATTTGGTACATTGTGCTAGTATATGGCCGTTAACAACCATGCCTAACTAGGTCCATATCGGTCTATATTGATATATAGCCCTCAGATAAACCGATTCCCAGAATTGGCTTGCGGAGCCTCTAAGAGAAGCAGATTTCATCCGATGCGGCCGATATTTGGTACATGATGTTGGCATATGGTCTTTAACAACCATGCAAAAATTGGTCCACATCGGTTTATAATTATATATAGCCCCCATATAAGCCGATCCCCAGATTTGGATTGCGGAGCCTGTAAGAGAAGCAAATTTCTTCCGATCCAGTTGAAATTTGGAACATGGTCTTAGTATATGGTCTGTAACAACCGTGCCAGAATTGGTCCATATCGGTCCATAATTATATATAGCCCCCATTCTCCAAATTTGACATCCGGAACCTCTTGGAGGAGCAAAATTCATCCGATCCGGTTCAAATTTGGAACGTGGTGTTAGTATGTGGTCTCTAACAACCGTGCCAGAATTGGTCCATATCGGTCCATAATTACATATATAAACCGTTCTCCAGATTTGACCTCCGGAGCCTCTTGGAGGAGCAACATTCATCCGATCCGGTTCAAATTTGGAACGTGGTGTTAGTATATGGCCGCTAACAACCATTCCAAAAGTGGTCCATAGTCTATAGTTATATATAGCCGATCCCCAATCACACAAAAATTGGTCCATATTGGTAATCTACCAAAATTTTATTTCTAAAGCAAATTTTGTCAAAATTTTATTTCTATAAAAAATTTTGTTAAAATTTTATTTTTATAGAATTTTTTTTTAAAATTTCATTTCTATAGAAAATTTTGTCAAAATTTTATTTCTATAAAAAATTTTGTTAAAATTTTATTTTTATAGAAAATTTTTTTAAAAATTTCATTTCTAAAGAAAATTTTATCAAAATTTTATTTCTATAGAAAATTTTGTCAAAATTTTATTTCTTTAGAAAATTTTTTCAAACTGAATTATATACGTATTTAATTTAATATATACCACGTATGGGCTTACTTACAATTTAGAAGACGGTATTAGGAGGTTTTAAGATACCATGACATTGGCAAGCGTTACCGCAACCCAAATAGTTCGATTGTGGATGGCAGTGTTTAGAAGAAGTTTCTACGCAATTCATGGTGGAGGGTATATACTTGTTTTATTCTTAGGAAAAATTTTATCAAAATTTTATTGCTATATAAATTTTTGTTAAAATTTTATTTCTAGAAAAGATTTTGTAACAAAATTTTGTTCCTAGCGAAACTTTTCTCAAAATTTTATTCCTTGAGAAAAATTTGTTATAATATTATTTCTATAGAAATTTTTTACAAAATTTCATTCCTAGAGGAAATTTCGTCAAAATTTTATTTATACCATAAACCACCTAGTGGTCAAGGTATAATAACTTTGATCTGCCAAAAAATGTGCCTACTAGAAATATTGCTGTTAGACCCCAAAAAATTTATATACCGATCGACTCAGAAGCACCTCCTGAGTCGATCGGTATATATATATATATATATATATATATATATATATATATATATATATATATATATATATATATATATATATATATATATATATATATATATATATATATATATATATATATATATATATATATATATATATATATATATATATATTTCATCGAAATCGGTTCAGATTTAGATATAGCTCCCATATATATGTAACATATGTACGCCTTAATGTTCTTACATAAGGAAATGCGGGTTATCTCCCAATCCTATACCACTCATACCCCACAAACTATGTTTACAAATTCAGGAGGGGTGGTTTAGGGTATGATATAGTCGGCCCCACCCGACTTTCTACTTTACTCACTTGTTTTAAAGATTTTTTTTTTTCAAAATCTTATTCCTGAAGAAATTTTTTTCAAGATTTTATTGCTGGAGAAAATGTTATCAAAATTTTATTTTTATAGAAAATTTTGTCAAAATTTTATTTCTATTTTTGCACAGGGAGTAGAATTAGCATTGCAGCTATGGGTGCCAAATTTGGTTGAAATCGGTTCAGATTTAGATATAGCTCCAATATATAGCTTTTGGCCGATTTACACTCATATGACCACAGAGGCCAATTTTTTGCTCCGATTTAGTTGAAATTTTGCACAGGGAGTAGAAATAGCATTGTAGCTATGCGTGCCAAATTTGGATGAAATCGGTTCAGATTTAGATATAGCTCCAATATTTTTGGCCGATTTCCCATATATGGGAGATATATCTAAATCTGAACCGATTTCAACCAAATTTGGCACGCATAGCTATAATGCTAATTCTACTCCCTGTGCAAAATTTCAAATAAATTGGGCCAAAACTCTGGCTATTAGAACCATATTAGTCCATATCGGGCAAAAGATATATATGGGAGCTATATCTAAATTTGAACCGATTTCAATCAAATTTTGCACACTTTACTGCACTTCTAATTGTACTCCTAGTGCAAAATTTCAAACAAATTGGGCCAAAACTCTGGCTTCTAGGATCATAGTAGTCCATATCGTGCGAAAGATATATATGGGAGCTACATCTAAATCTGAATCGATTTCAACCAAATTTGGCGCGCATAGCTACAATACTAAATCTACTTCCTGTGCAAAATTTCAACCAAATTGGTCCGAAACTCTGGCTTGTAGGACCATATTAGTCCATATCGGGCGAAAGATATATATGGGAGCTATATCTAAATCTGAACCGATTTCAATAAAATTTTGCACACTTGACTATACTACTAATTGTACTCCTAGTGCAAAATTTCAACCAAATTCGGCCAAAAATCTGGCTTCTGGGGCCAAATAAGTCCATATCGGGCGAAAGATATATATGGGAGCTATATCTAAATCTGAACCGGGGGCCATATAAGTGCATATCGGGCGGAAGATATATACGGGAGCTATATCTAAATCTGAACCGATTTCTTCCAAAATAAATAGGGTTCTATTCTGAGCCAAAACACATACTTGTGCCAAATTTGAAGTCGATTGGACTAAAACTGCGACCTAGACTTTGATTACAAAATGTGTTCACGGACAGACGGACATGGCTATATCGACTCAGGATCCCACCCTGAGCATTTCTGCCAAAGACACCATGTGTCTATCTCGTCTCCTTATGGGTGTTGCAAACATATGCACTAACTTATAATACCCTGTTCCACAGTGTGGCGCAGGGTATAAAAACAGGTACATTTTTAACTTTCTCATTCCGTTTGTAACACATCGAAATATTGCTCTAAGACCCCATAAAGTATATATATTCTGGGTCGTGGGGAAATTCTGAGTCGATCTGAGCATGTCCGCCCGTCCGTCCGTCTGTTGAAATCACGCTAACTTCCGAACGAAACAAGCTATCGATTTGAAACTTGGCACAAGTAGTTGTTAAGAAGATACCACAACCCAAGTATTTCGATTGTGGATGACAGTCTTTCGTAGAAGTTTCTACGCAATCCATGGTGGAGGGTACATAAGATTCGGCCTGGCCGAACTTACGGCCGTGTATACTTGCTTCAGTTACACTTCACTTTTTTGTGTTCACATAAAACCACGTGCCACTTCTGAATAAATAAATTAACACAAAACACAGTTTTCTCCGTCCATTCCAAGAAACAATCAACACACGACTGACGCGTAAAATAATAATCGTGCGTACCTGCTCAATGCTTTTATAAAATTCTTTTCGCTGCAAAAAAGTTAAAATTAAATGACCACGAAAAAAATGTACATGGTCTTTATGGCCATGGAATGGTTCTAGACATGCCTATACGTAACCCATAAAAAACAAAAAAATGGATGGTCAGGTACATGATTTTCCCGATCATGTAATGGTCTCAAATTCAATCATTTAAATAATATAACATGTTTGCGGCATTTGAGAACCATTTAAATGCTTATTGCCAACATATATTTTTCTCCGCTCGAAAATTATTTTTACAAAGACAAAATACATGGTTTTCGCGACAATTACATATTCTAGATAAGCATTAAATGGATGCGGCAATCATGTGCAAACATGTTTTTTCTGTGCGTGTAGAAGAAATTTTGTCAAGATTTTATTCCCGGTGAAAATTTCATCAAAATTTCATTCCCGGAGGAAATCTTGTCAAAATTTCATTCCTTTAGAAAATATTATTGTTAACGATAGAAATTACAAAAGCACTTTGATCTCTTGCATTGAGAAATTAAGTAATTTGTGATGGATTGTGTGATTACTTTATATGAATTATTGCTCTTCTATATATTAAATTTGCGGCCTTAAATAACGACGATTTTTAAAATAAATTATTACTTGTGAATCATGTTGACGGGATCATAAAATTCAGCCTGTACGAATTATTCCTCATAATATCTGCCTACATGACTTCATTAGAAATTCGAGTAATCTGGCAGTACCCTACAAAATCTACCTCTATACATTATGGTAAATTGTATGAAGTATTCTTATCCTGCTGTTCTGTGTTAGACTATCTCAAATACATTCACTCAAGGCACTCGTTCATTATTTTTACATATCCTGGGTATGTTTATTATTAGAGATTTCTGAGATTCCTTGAGGCATTTTAAATATTTAATTTGCAATTGACTTTATAATTTCATTATGTATTCATACGAAATATTTGATGAACATTTTACTCGTATTATAGGCCTACAGTTCATAGTATTTTGTGGTAACGGAAAATCTCTCAAACACAACATTCAATTTTGTTTTATTCATCTTCAATGCATTCAACCATCCGGCAATTTACTTTTCATTTCCATTCATTCAGAATTGCCATGTATGGCCCTTAACTAAAATTTTGTTATGGACAATAACAGAATTTGTTTAGTGATGCAATGTTCTCGCGAAAATATTTGCTTTAATATATTTACCTGCTTATGTATAGAATCTAGGCATCTATTGAACGTGAAAAGATTTTAGGGATTACTAGAGGTATGTATTGGATAGTGTAGGACAATCTGGAAGGACTTCACAGTTTCTTTTTATACCCTTCACCACTACTGTGGTACAGGATATAATAAGTTTGTGCATTTGTATGTAACGTCAAGAAGGAAAAGTCTGAGACCCATCGTTTAGTATACCGATCGTCTTAGAGTTAAATTCTGAGTCGATTTAGCGATGTCCGTCTGTCCGTCTGTCTGTCTGTCTGTTGGTGTATTTTTGTGTGCAAAGTACAGCTCGCAGTTTTAGTCCGATTGTCCTAAACTTTGGAATATGGTCCTGTTTCGGCTCAAAGACGATCCCTATTGACTTTGGAAAAAATCGGTTCAGATTTAGATATAGCTGCCATATATATTTTTCACCGATCTGGTCATAATTGGCGTGTATATCAACCGATCTTCCTCAAATTCTGTACATCCGAATATTTTATGAGTCTCGAAAAACATGCAACATATCAGCCAAATCGGTTCAGATTTAGATATAGCTCCCATATATAGCTTTCGCCCGATTTGCACTCATTTGCCCACAGAGGCCAATTTTTTGCTCCGATTTAGTTGAAATTTTGCACAGGGAGTAGAATTAGCATTATAACTATGCGCGTCAAATTTGGTTAAAATTTTCCTTGTAAAATCGCCACTGCTTAGTCGAAAAGTTGTAAAAATGACTAAATTTCCTAAACTTCTAACACATATATATCGAGCGATAAATCATAAATAAACTTTTGCGAAGTTTCCTTAAAATTGCTTCAGATTTAAATGTTTCCCATATTTATTTTTTACTAACATTGTGTTCCACCCTAGTGCATTAGCCGACTTAAATTTTGAGTCTATAGATTTTGTAGAAGTCTATCAAATTCTTCCAGATCGAGTGATATTTAAATGTATGTATTTGGGACAAACCTTTATATATAGCCCCCAACACATTTGACGGATGTGATATGGTATCGAAAATTTAGATCTACACAGTGGTGCAGGGTATAATATAGTCGGCCCCGCCCGACTTAAGACTTTCCTTACTTGTTTATTCTACCCTCCACCATACATTGCCAGAAAGGTTTCTTTTCAGAGGAAGGAAATTGTAGACAAACAAATTTGTGATATAAAAATTTCCTGTAGAAATAAAATTTTGACAAAATTTTCTATAGAAATAAAATGTTGACAAAATTTTCTATAGAAATAAAATTTTGACAAAATTGTCTATAGAAATAAAATTTTGACAAAATTTTCTATAGAAATAAAATGTTGACAAAATGTTCTATAGAAGTAAAATCTTGACGAAATTTTCTATAGAAATAAAATGTTGACAAAATTTTCTATCGAAATAAAATTTTGACAAAATTTTCTATAGAAAAAAACAAATTTCACAACATTTTCTATAGAATTAAATTTACACAAAATTTTCTATAGAAATAAAATTTTCACTAAATTTTCTACAGAAATAAAATTTAACAATATTTTAACAAAACTTTTTAATGAAACTTAAACTTTGCTAAATTTTGTATAGAAATAAAATTTTGGCACAATTTTCCATAAAAATAAAATGTTTGCCAAATTTTCCATAAAAATAAAATTTTGACAAAATTTTCTATAGAAATAAAATTTTGACAAAATTTTCTATAGAAATAAAATGTTGACAAAATTTTCTATAGAAATAAAATTTTGACAAAATTTTCTATAGAAAAAAAATTTTCACAAAATTTTCTATAGAAATAAAATTTTCACTAAATTTTCTATAGAAATAAAATTTTAAAATATTTTCTATAGAAATAAAATTTTAGCAAAATTTTCTATAGAAATAAAATTTTGACAAAATTTTCTATAGAAATAAAATTTTCACTAAATTTTCTATAGAAATAAAATTTAACAATATTTTAACAAAATTTTTTATAAACATTAAACTTTGCTAAATTTTGTATAGAAATAATATATTGACAAAATTTTCTAGAGAAATAAAATTTTCACTAAATTTTCTATAGATATAAAATTTTGACAAAATTTTCTATAGAAATAAAATTTTGACAAAATTTTCTAAAGCAATAAAATTTTGCCTACATTTTCTATAGAAATAAAATTTTGTATAGACATAAAATTTTGACAAAATTTTCTACAGAAATAAAATTTTATAAAAATTTTCTATAAAAATATAATTTTAACAAACTTATAGACTTATAGAAATTAAATTTTGACAAAATTTTCTATAGAGATAAAATTTTGACTAAATTTTCTATAAAAATAAAATTTTAACAATATTTTCTATAGAAATAAAATTTAAAAAAAAATTTCTATAGAAATAAAATTCTGACAAAATTTTCTACAGAAATAAAATTTTATAAAAATTTTCTATAGAGATATAATTTTAACAAATTTTTTATAAAAATTAAACTTTGCTAAATTTTCCATAGAAATAAAATTTTGACAAAATTTTCTAGAGAAATAAAATTTTGGCACAATTTTCGTAAAAATAAAATTTTGACAAAACTTTCTATAGAAATAAAATTTTGACAAAATTTTCTATAGAAATAATATTTTGACAAAATTTTCTATAGAAATAACATTTTGACAAAATTTTCTATAGAAAAAAAAAAACAAATTTCACAACATTTTCTATAGAAATAAAATATTGACAAAATTTTCTATAGAAATAAAATTTTGACAAAATTTTCTACAGAAATAAAATTTTGACAAAATTTTCTACAGAAATAAAATTTTATAAAAATTTTCTATAAAAATATAATTTTAACAAGTTTTTTTTTATAGAAATTAAATTTTGACAAAATTTTCTATAGAACTAAAATTTTGACAAAACTTGCTAGAGAAATAAAATTTTGGCAAAATTTTCCATAAAAATAAAATGTTGGCAAATTTTGACAAAATTTTTCATAAAAATAAAATTTTGACAAAATTTTCTATAGAAATACAATTTTGTAAAAATTTGCTATAGAAATAAAATTTTGTAAAAAATTTCTATAAAAACAAAATTTTGTAAAAATTTTCTATAGAAATAAAATTTTGACAAAATTTTCATATAGTGGTCATGGTATAAAAACTTTGATTTATAAAAAAAATGTGTTTACCAGATTAGATATTGATTTTACACCCCATAAAATCTATATAGGTTGACTCAGAATCGCCTCCTGAGTCGTACTAGCCCTTGATGTTCGTCCGTCTGTCTATATATTTGTTGTTCGCAGTATTCCGGTCGCAAATATTAATCGATTGTGATAAAATTTTATAAAGGCGTTTTCTTAGGCACAAGGACAAACACTATTAACTTTGAAAAAAATCGAGTCAGTTTTAGATATAGTCGCCCATGTATATGTATCGCCCGATTTCAACCAATGGTGTCGTGTTCATGGTTGCCACTCATGCCAAAGATAATCTATCATAATTTAAAGAAAATCAAAAATTTACCAATATAAAAAAAGTCTTATTTTGAAGTTTTCGAATCATTTTTGTGGGTAGGTTAGGTTAGGTGGCAGCCCTATGTATCAGGCTCACTTAGACTATTCAGTCCATTGTGATACAACATTGTTGAACTTCTCTCTTATCACTGAGTGCTGCCCTATTCCATGTTAAGCTCAATGACAAGGGACTTCCTTTTTATAGCCGAGTCCGAACGGTGTTCCACATTGCAGTGAAACCACTTAGAGAAGTTTTGAAACCCTCAGAAATGTCACCAGCATTACTGAGGTGGGATAATCCACCGCTGAAAAACTTTTTGGTATTCGGTCGGAGCAGGAATCGAACCCACGACCTTGTGTATGCAAGGCGGGCATGCTTACCATTGCACCACTGTGGTTTAGTATGAGTAAACAAAATGTTTTATTATTTAATTTAAAAGTTTATTTATTATATATTTTGATCTCTCCCTTGAATTATAGATTTGTCGAATTTTCGAAGAGCAAAAAGGAGAATTTACTCACAGTATATTTTGATCGAACACAACTTAATTTTTTAAGATATTGATTTTATGGAAAATTTGGAATTTTTTTTGTCTATACACTGAAAAAAATATTGCCGTGAGGTCAAAGATTTCATGTCTTTAAAATACGAATGCAAATTTTGCTTAGCATAGAAGACACATTTCTCTAATAGAAAGTTTTTTTTGTCCAAAAGTCGACAAACTTTTCAATGAAGTCGTATTGTCCTTATAATTGAGTGATTTCACTTAAAAATGGGTATCATAACATGAAAGAAAAATGTTTGAGCTAAGGTTAATTTGACTTTAATAATTCAGAAAAATTCTTTAAATTTAATGAAATTGTCATTAAATTTGTTGCCTTTTTGCATCTTGACTACAAAGTAAAAAATCGTTCTAATATAGGACATATTTTTTACTTGAAACATAGCATAATTTCTACTCGAAGTCGAGTCTTAATTTGGAAAATAAAGTTGTTGTTAACTCGCTTTTAAAGGCCTTTGATAGCATATGAAGAAAAAAAAGCAAAACAAGTATGTACGGCCGTAAGTTCGGCCAGGCCGAAGCTTATGTACCCTCCACCATGGATTGCGTAGAAACTTCTTCTAAACACTAACATCCACAATCGAATTACTTAAGTTGCGGTAACGCTTGCCGATGGCAAGTTATCTTAAAACCTCCCAACACCGGCTTCTAAAATTGTATGTAAGTCCATACGTTGTTATATTAAATCAAAAAAGATCGATCAAATACGTATATAATTCAGTTTGACAAAATTTTCTATAGACATAAAAAAATTTTAACAAAATTTTCTATAGAAACAAAATTTTCACAAAATTTTCTATAGAAAGAAAATTTTGATAAAATTTTCTACAGAAATAAAATTTTAACAAACTTTTTACAGAAATAAAATTTTAACAAACTTTTTTATAGAAATAAAATTTTGACTAAATTTTCTATAGAAATAAAATTCTAACAAAAATTTTCTATAGGAATAAAATTTTGAACACATTTTCTATAGAAGTAACATTTGGAACAAAAAAATCTATAGAAATAAAATTTGGAAAAAATTTTCTATAGAAATTAAATTTTGACAAGATTTCCTATAGAAATAAAATTTTAACAAACATTTTCTATAGAAATAAAATTTTAACAAAATTTTCTATAGAAATAAAATGTTGGTAAATTATTTTTGGCTCGAGTGGCAACCATGATTATGAACCGATATCATATGCTGACACCACGTACCAAATTTCAACCGGATCGGATGAAATTTGCTTCTCTTAGAGGCTCCGCAAGCCAAATCTGGGGATCGAATTATATGGGGGCTATATATAATTATGGACCGATATGGACCGATTCCTGCATGGTTATTGGATACCATATACTAACACCACGTACCAAATTTCAACCGGATCGGATGAATTTTGCTCCTCTAAGAGGCTCCGGAGGTCAAATCTGGGGGTCGGCTTATATGGGGGCTATATATAATTATGGATCGATATGGACCTGTACATAATTATGGACCGATATGGACCAATTTCCGCATGGTTGTTAGATACCATATACTAACACCATATACCAAATTTCAGCCGGATCGGATGAAATTTGCTTCTCTTAGAGCAATCGCAAGCCAAATTTGGGGGTCCGTTTATATGGGGGCTATACGTAAAAGTGGACCGATATGGCCCATTTGCAATACCATCCGACCTACATCAATAACAACTACTTGCGCCAAGTTTCAAGTCGATAGCTTGTTTCGTTCGGAAGTTAGCGTGATTTCAACAGACGGACGGACGGACATGCTCAGATCGACTCAGAATTTCACCACGACCCAGAATATATATACTTTATGGGGTCTTAGAGCAATATTTCGATGTGTTACAAACGGAATGACAAAGTTAATATACCCCCACCATATGGTGGAGGGTATAAAAAGCGAAAAATTAAATTTGCTTTCTAGAAGCAAGTACGCAAACCCCAAATTTAAAAGAGAATTGTGTCTTAAAAGTATCCTTACTTGTAATCTCCGGTTCTTTGGCTCGGAATCAATACCAAAATTTTTAAAGTAAAGACAAAATCTTTGGAACCGTGCATGCTTTTTTTCAGTGTAGCAATATTTTATTTCTTACTATTTTTATACCCTTCACCACTACTGTGGTACAGGGTATAATAAGTTTGTGCATTTGTATGTAACGCCAAGAAGGAAAAGTCTGAGACCCATCGTTTAGTATACCGATCGTCTTAGAATTAAATTCTGAGTCTATTTAGCGATGTCCATCTGTCTGTCTGTCTGTCTGTTGGTGTATTTTTGTGTGCAAAGTACAGCTCGCAGTTTTAGTCCGATTGTCCTAAACTTTGGTATAGGGTCCTGTTTCGGCTCAAAGACGATCCCTATTGATTTTGGAAAAAATCGGTTCAGATTTAGATATAGCTGCCATATATATTTTTCACCGATCTGGTCATAATTGGCGTGTATATCAACCGATCTTCCTCAAATTCTGTACATCCGAATATTTTATGAGTCTCGAAAAACATGCAACATATCACCCAAATCGGTTCAGATTTAGATATAGCTCCCATATATAGCTTTCGCCCGATTTGCACTCATTTGCCCACAGAGGCCAATTTTTTGCTCCGATTTAGTTGAAATTTTGCACAGGGAGTAGAATTAGCATTATAGCTATGCGCGTCAAATTTGGTTAAAATTTTCCTTGTAAAATCGCCACTGCTTAGTCGAAAAGTTGTAAAAATGACTAACTTTCCTAAACTTCCTAAACACATATATATCGAGCGATAAATCATAAATAAACTTTTGCGAAGTTTCCTTAAAATTGCTTCAGATTTAAATGTTTCCCATATTTATTTTTTACTAACATTGTGTTCCACCCTAGTGCATTAGCCGACTTAAATTTTGAGTCTATAGATTTTGTAGAAGTCTATCAAATTCTTCCAGATCGAGTGATATTTAAATGTATGTATTTGGGACAAACCTTTATATATAGCCCCCAACACATTTGACGGATGTGATATGGTATCGAAAATTTAGATCTACACAGTGGTGCAGGGTATAATATAGTCGGCCCCGCCCGACTTTAGACTTTCCTTACTTGTTATAGAAAATTTTGTCAAAATTAATTTCTATAGAAATTTTGTCAACATTTTATTTCAATAGAAAATTTTATCAAAATTTTATTTCTATAGAAAATTTTGTGAACATCAAATTTCTATAGAAAATTTTGTCAAAATGTTATTTCTATAGAAAATTTTGTCAAAATTTTATTACTATAGAAAATTTGTTAAAATTTTATTACTATAGAAAATTTGTTAAAATTTGTTTTTTAATAGAAAATTTTAAGAAAATTTTATTTTTATAGAAAATTTTGACAAATGTTTATTTTTATAGAAAATCTCATTTCTATAAGACAATTTTGTCAAAATTTTATTGCTATAGAAAATTTTGTCCAAATTTTATTTCTATAGAAAATTTTGTCAAAATTTTATTTCTGTAGAAAATTTTGGTCATATTTTATTTCTATGGAAAATTTTGTTACAGTTAAATTTTTTAGAAAATTTTCTCAAAATTATATGTGGAATGCCATCAAATCTGGACTTCACTTTCCGATGTTTTTATCGGTGCAATACTACCAGGATCACACTAGGGATCTAGCATAAGATCCACACAAAATTTATTCACATTTAAATGCCGAAAGGCTCTAACGACAGCCATTTGTGGCACGAATAACTTTTTTTCTGAGTGCAAGCCGTCACAAGAGCGGTTTAGAAATAATAGTAACATAAACTGAATTTAGCTACAATACATATCAGCCATAATGTAAATACCTATGGTAAATTTATTAAACATACAAATGACTCCATCTTTGGATTGTAAAGGACATTTACAGAGTATATCAATATCAAGGAATATTTCAATTAAATGCATTCAATCAAGCATATCATTGTCATTTGATTTTTGAAAATTGCATATAAATCAGATAGTCAGCCACTCGTTCACTCACCCCCTCACTCAGTCAAAACAAGCAAGTGCTTTGGTGATACATTTTAATACTCGGTATGAAATTGAATGGCTTCAATATTTCATCCATATCTAACCTATTTCAATATCTATTGGCATTTCTTACACCTGATTTCCTGATAGAAGTACACTCATGATTGCATGTGCATGCTTACATACGATTCTTGTATATGTATATCTATGAAGTTACTCTGCTTTGAGGGTTCTAGAATGTGAAATATTTTGTCTCGTATCGTATCGAAGAAGGATGTCACACAACATCCTGTGTTATTTATACTGTTATGGATGATTTTTCGGGATTCATATATTCAAACTCAAATGTCAAAATAAATTGAGTTTGTGATGTTCTATACGAAAATGAAAACCAATCAAGATATTGCATGGCATAATACTACGGAGGGTATTTGTATACAGAAATTTAGTGAACTATTTCATGTGGTTGTGAAGTGAACTATTCCAGATGAGTTTTTGTACCTTAAAACACATAATGATAAGGAAATGTTTACAAAGTTTTCTCTAGAAATAAAACTTTCACAAAATCTTCTATAGATACCAAATATTGACAAAATTTTCTATAGAAAGAAAATTTTCTATAAAAATAAAATTTTGACAAAATATTTTATAGTAAGTAAAATTTTGGCAACATTTTCTATAGAAATATAATTTTGAGAAAATTTTCTATAGAAATAAAATTTTGAGACAATTTTCTAAAGAATGAAAATGTTGACAAAATTGTCTTTAGAAATAAGAGAAACCAAATTTCGACAAAATTACCTATAGAAATAAAATTGTGAGCAAATTGTCAATAGAAATAAAATTTTGACACAATTTTCGATAGAAATAAAATTTTAACAAATATTTCTACTGAAATAAAATTTTGATAAAATTTTCTATTGAAATAAAATTTTGAGAAAACTTACTATAGAAATATAACTTAGTGACAATTTTCTATAGAATGAAAATTTTGACAAAATTTTCTATTGAAATAAAATTGTGTGCAAATTGTCAATAGAAATAAAATTTTGACTAAATTTTCTATAGAAATAAAACTTTGACTAAATTTTCTATAGAAATAAAATTTGGATAGAATTTTCTATAGATAAAAAATTCTGACAAAAATCAAAAACAACAATAAAAATAAACGAGTATATACGGCCGTAAGTTCGGCCAGGCCGAAGCTTATGTACCCTCCATCATGGATTGCGTAGAAACTTCTTCTAAACACTGCCATCCACAATCGAATTACCTGGGTTGCGGTAACACTTGCCGGTAGCAAGGTATCTTAAAACTTCCTAACACCGTAATATATACCACATAGTCCACACGAGGTATATATTAAACTAAACAAGTATATACGGCTGTAAGTTCGGCCAGGCCGAAGCTTATGTACCCTCCATCATGGATTACGTAGAAACTTCTTCTAAACACTGCCATCCACAATCGAATTACTTAAGTTGCGGTAACGAATTACTTAAGTTGCGGTATCTTAAAACCTCCTAACACCATCTTCTAAATTGTATGTAAGTCCATACGAGGCATATATTAAATCAAAAAAGATCGATCCAATACGTATATAATTCAGTTTGACAAAGTAGACATAAAATTTTGACAAAATTTTCTACAGAAATAAAATTTTAACAAAATTTTCTATAGAAATAAAATTTTCACAAAATTTTCTATAGAAATAAAAATTTTGACAAAATTTTCTATAGAAAAAAAATTTTGACAAAAATTTCTACAGAAATAAAATATTAACAAAATTTTCTATAGAAATAAAATCTTGGTAGATTATTTTTGGCTCGAGTGGCAACCATGATTATGAACCGAATAAAATTTGAACAAAATTTTCTATAGAAATAAAATTTTGACAAAATTTTCTATAGAAATAAAATTTTGACAATGATGAAAATTTTATTATGAACCGAATAAAATTTTAACAAAATTTTCTCTAGAAATAAAATTTTAACAAAATTTTCTCTAGAAATAAAATTTTGACAAAATTTTCTATATAAATAAAATTTTGGTAGATTATTTTTGGCTCTAGTGGCAACCATGATTATGAATCGATATGGACCTATTTTTGTGTGATTGGACCAATTTTGGTATGGTTGTTAGCGACCATATATTAACACCACGTTCCTAATTTGAACCGGAACCGCCCTCCTCAAAGAGGCTCCGGATTGGATGAAATTTGCTTCTCTTGGAGACTTCGCAAGCTAAATCTGGGGATCGGCTTATATGGGGGCTATATATAATTATGAACCGATGTGGACCAATTTTTGCATGGTTATTAGAGACCATATAACAATACCATGTACCAAATTTCAGGCGGATCGGATGAAATTTGCTTCTCTTTGAGGCTCCGCAACCCAAATCTGTGATCGGTTTATATGGGCTCTATATATAATTATGGACCGATGTGGACCAATTTTTGCATGGTTGTTAGAGACCATATACCAAATTTCAGCCGGATCGGATGCAATTTGATTCTCTTTGAGGCTTCGCAACCCAAATCTGGAGATCGGTTTATATGGAGTCTATATATAATTATGGACCGATGTGAACCAATTTTTGCATGGTTGTTAGAGACCATATACAAACATCATGTACCAAATTTCAGCCGGATCGGATGGAATTTGCTTCTCTTTGAGGCTCCGCAACCCAAATCTGGGGATCGGTTTATATGGGCGCTATATATAATTATGGACCGATGTGGACCAATTTTTGCATGATTGTTAGAGACCATACACCAACACCATGTACCAAATTTCAGCCGGATCGGATGAAATATGCTTCTCTTAGAGGCTCCACAAGCCAAATCTGGGGATCGGTTTATATGGGGGCTATATATAATTAAGGTCCGATGTGGACCAATTTTTGCATGGTTGTTCGAGACCATATACCAACATCATGTACCAAATTTCAGCCGGATCGGATGAAACGTGCTTCTGTTAGAGGCTCCGAAAGCCAAATCTGGGGATCGGTTTATATGGGGGCTATATATAATTATGGACCGATGTGGACCAGTTTTTGCATGGTTATTAAAGACCATATACCAACACCATGTACCAAATTTCAGGCGGATCGGATGAAATTTGCTTCTCTTTGAGGCTCCGCAACTCAAATCTGGGGATCGGTTTATATGGGGGCTATATATAATTATGGACCGATGTGGACCAATTTTTTCACGGTTGTGAGAGACCATATACCAACACCATGTACCAAATTTCAGCCGGATCGGATGAAATATGCTTCTGTTAGAGGCTCCACAAGCCAAATCTGAGGGTCCCTTTATATGGGGGCTATACGTAAAAGTGGACCGATATGGCCCATTTTCAATACCATCCGACTTACATTGATGACAACTACTTGTGCCAAGTTTCAAGTCGATAGCTTGTTTCGTTCGGAAGTTAGCGTGATTTCAACAGACGGACGGACGGACGGACGGACGGACATGCTTAGATCGACTCAGAATTTCACCACGACCCAGAATATATATACTTTATGGGGTCTTAGAGCAATATTTCGATGTGTTACAAACGGAATGACAAAGTTAATATACCCCCATCCTATGACGGAGGGTATATATAATTATGGACCGATGTGGACCAAATTTTGCATGGTTGTTAGAGACCATAAACCAACACCATGTACCAAATTTCAGCCGGATCGGATGAAATATGCTTCTGTTAGAGGGTCCACAAGCCAAATCTGAGGGTCCCTTTATATGGGGGCTATACGTAAAAGTGGACCGATATGGCCCATTTGCAATACCATCCGACTTACATCGATGACAACTACTTGTGCCAAGTTTCAAGTCGATAGCTTGTTTCGTTCGGAAGTTAGCGTGATTTCAACAGACGGTCGGACGGACGGACGGACGGACGGACATACATAGATCGACTCAGAATTTTACCACGACCCAGAATATATATACTTTATGGGGTCTTAGAGCAATATTTCGATGTGTTACAAACGGAATGACAAAGTTAATATACCCCCATCCTATGATGGAGGGTATAAAAAGGCCATTTAAGTACGTATATAATTAAGTTTAAAGTTCCTATAGAAATAAAATTTTTGGGAAAATACAATTTTGACAACATTTTCTATAGAAATAAAATTTGGAAAAAATTTTCTATAGAAATAAAATTTGGAAAACAAATTTCTATAGAAATAAAATTTTGACAAAATTTTTTATAGAAATAAAATTGTGTCAAATTTTTTTATAGAAATAAAATTTTGACAAAATATTTTATAGAAATAAAATTTTGACAAAATTTTCTATAGAAATAAAATTTTGGTAGATTATTTTTGGCTCGAGTGGCAACCATGATTATGAACCGATATGGACCAATTTTTGTGTGATTGGGGATCGGCTATATATAACTATAGACCGATATGGACCAATTTTGGCATGGTTATTAGCGGCCTTATACTAAGATTTCAACCGGATCGGATGAATTTTGCTCCTCCAAGAGGCTCCGGAGTAGAGGTGTGCGCGTGAGGGAGTTTTCACGCACGCTCACGCACGCTCACAAATTCAAAATGTCATTCACGCACAATCACGCACGCCTGTTTTAGAATTGCTCACACTCACGCACGCTCACGAATGAATTCGTAACATTCACGCACGATCACGCACGCCCGTTTTTGAATTGCTCACACTCACGCACGCTCACGATTGAATTCGTAACATTCACGCACGATCACGCACGCCCGTTTTGGAATTGCTCACACTCACGCACGCTCACGAATGAATTCGTAACATTCACGCACGAAGGTTTTTATTGATTCACGCTCACTTACGTTCACGAACCAAAATCCTGCAAAGATAAACACTCACGATTGCAGAATAGTGACTACCGCACGCTCACGACGGGATATATCAACTCACGCACGTTCACGAACAACAAACTTATTCACGCACACTCACGATTCGAAAAAAAAACTACTCACGCACGTTCACGAACAATGAAACGTACTTCCACACACTCACGACTCATAAAAAAACTATTCACGCACGCTCACGATGTAAAATGCAACTCACGCACGTTCACGACTATTATACTTACAAAACAAACGAAAAAATGTAATTCACGAATGAGTACGAACTTAAAAACTTACTCACTCTCGCTCGTGATACAAATGAGCTACCCACACAAATTCGCCAAAATATTTCTAATTAAAAATCTGAAGTTGAAAACGTACTCAATTAAAAAATTAACAGATACAATTAACATTTTAATCAAATCAAAATATAAATTCAATTAAAATTTGAATTGATTTTGGCCGAAAAACTTAATTAATTTTTAATTGATTTATAGTGTTATTGTTTACTTATTTTATTTTTTATTATATTATAATTACATATATTATAATTATACTATATAGAATTATTTTTTTTACATCTAAGCCTAAATTTAATGAACCAATGAAACCAATTATTTCCGAAAATTATTAATTTTTTATTTGGAAGTATGTTTTCAATTTAAAAATGTAAAAATATTCAATCATTATTATACCCTTCACCACTACTGTGGTACAGGGTATAATAAGTTTGTGCATTTGTATGTAACGCCAAGAAGGAAAAGTCTGAGACCCATCGTTTAGTATACCGATCGTCTTAGAATTAAATTCTGAGTCGATTTAGCGATGTCCGTCTGTCTGTCTGTCTGTTGGTGTATTTTTGTGTGCAAAGTACAGCTCGCAGTTTTAGGTCCGATTGTCCTAAAATTTGGTATAGGGTCCTGTTTCGGCTCAAAGACGATCCCTATTGATTTTGGAAAAATCGGTTCAGATTTAGATATAGCTGCCATATGTATTTTTCACCGATCTGGTCATAATTGGCGTGTATATCAACCGATCTTCCTCAAATTCCGTACATCCGAATATTTTATGAGTCTCGAAAAACTTGCCAAATATCAGCCAAATCGGTTCAGATTTAGATATAGCTCCCATATATAGCTTTCGCCCGATTTACACTTATTTTCCCACAGAGGCCAATTTTTTGCTCCGATTTAGTTGAAATTTTGCATAGGGAGTAGAATTAGCATTGTAACTATGCGTGCCAAATTTGGTTGAAATCGGTTCAGATTTAGATATAGCTCCCATATATAGCTTTCGCCCGATATGAACTTATATGGCCCCAGAAGCCAGAGTTTTACCCCACTTTGCTTAACATTTTGCACAAGAAGAACGTGAATTTCATCGTGAGCGTGAATTTTTCGTGAATGTGAGTTTCTTCGTGAGCGTGAATTTTTCGTGAACGTGAATGTCATCGTGAGTGTGAAGTTTTCGTGAATGTGAATTTCTTCGTGAACATGAATTTCTTCGTGAGCGTGAATTTTGTCGTGAGCGTGATTTTGAAAAAAATTTACTCACGCACATTCACGAACAGAATTTGATGTTCACGCACGATCACGCACGACACATTTTTGTTCAGTCCCATTCACGCACATTCACGTGATTTGGTCAAAATTTCATTCACGAATCACGTGACTCACGCGTGAATCACGGGTGTCACGAAAATTTCGTGTCACGCGCACACCTCTACTCCGGAGGACAAATCTGGGGATGGATTTATACGGGGACTATATATAATTATGGACCGATATGGACCAATTTTTGCATGGTCATTAGAGAACATATACCAACACCACGTACCAAATTTCAACCGGATCGGATGAATTTTGCTCTTCTAAGAGGCTCCGGAGCTCAAATCTGGGGAACGGCTTATATGGGGGCTATATATAATTATGGGCCGATGTGGACCAATTTTTGCATGGTCATTAGAGAACATATACCAACACCACGTACCAAATTTCAACCGGATCGGATGAATTTTGCTCTTCTAAGAGGCTCCGGAGCTCAAATCTGGGGAACGGCTTATATGGGGGCTATATATAATTATGGGCCGATGTGGACCAATTTTTGCATGGTCATTAGAGAACACATAGCAACACCATGTACCAAATTTCAGCCGGATCGGATGAAATTTGCTTCTCTTAGAGGCTCCGCAAGCCAAATCGGGGGATCGGTTTATATGGGGGCTATATATAATTATGGACCGATGTGGACTAATTTTTGAACGGTTGTTAGAGACCATATGCTGACACTATGTACTAAATTTCAGCCGGATCGGATGAAATTTGCTTCTCTTATAGGATTCGCAAGCCAAATTTGGGGGTCCGTTTATATGGGGGCTATACGTAAAAGTGGACCGATATGGCCCATTTGCAATACTATCCGACCTACATCAATAACAACTACTTGTGCAAAGTTTCAAGTCGATAGCTTGTTTCGTTCGGAAGTTAGCGTGATTTCAACAGACGGACGGACGAACGAACGGACGAACGGACGGACGGACGGACGAACGGACGGACGGACGGACGGACATGCTCAGATCGACTCAGAATTTCACCACGACCCAGAATATATATACTTTATGGGGTCTTAGAGCAATATTTCGATGTGTTACAAACGGAATGACAAAGTTAATATACCCCCATCCTATGGTGGAGGGTATAAAAATCTGTACAAAATATTCTATGAATAGATTTTTTTTTTTACAAATAGAAAATTTTCTATAAAAATAAAAGTTTGAAGAAAGTTTCTATAGAAATTAAATTTTGACAATATTTTTAGAGAAATAAAATGTTGGCAAAATCTTCAATAGAAATAAAATGTCGACATAATTTGCTACGGGTAAAAAATTGTGACAAAATTTTCTTTGGGAATAAAATTTTGATAAAACCTTCTACAGAAATAAAATTTTCTACAGATAAAAAATTTTGACTCAATTTTCTATTGAAACAAAATTTTGACAAAATGTTGACAAAATTTTGTATAGAAATAAAATTTTGACAAAATTTTCTATAGAAATAAAACTTTGAGAAAATTTTGTAAAGAAATAAAATTTTGACAAAATTTTCTATAGAAATAAAAGTTTAAGGAAAGTTCCTATAGAAATAAAATGTTCACAATATTTTTAGTGAAATAAAATGTTGCCAAAATCTTCAATAGAAATAAAATTTCGACAATATTTTCTACGGGTAAAAAATTTTGGCAAAATTTTCTATGGGAATAAAATTTTGATAAAATCTTCTATAGAAATAAAATTTTCTATGGAAATAAAATTTTGACAAACTTTTTTATAGCAATAAAATTTTGACTCAATTTTCTATAGAAACAAAATTTTGACAAAATTTGATATAGAAATAAAATTTTGACAAAATTTTCCATAGAAATAAAATTTTGACAAAATTTTCTATAGAAATAAAACTTTGAGAAAATTTTGTAAAGAAATAAAATTTTGACAAAATTTTCTATAGAAATAAAAGTTTAAGGAAAGTTCCTATAGAAATAAAATGTTCACAATATTTTTAGTGAAATAAAATGTTGCCAAAATCTTCAATAGAAATAAAATTTCGACAATATTTTCTACGGGTAAAAAATTTTGGCAAAATTTTCTATGGGAATAAAATTTTGATAAAATCTTCTATAGAAATAAAATTTTCTATGGAAATAAAATTTTGACAAACTTTTTTATAGCAATAAAATTTTGACTCAATTTTCTATAGAAACAAAATTTTGACAAAATTTGATATAGAAATAAAATTTTGACAAAATTTTCCATAGAAATAAAATTTTGACAAAATTTTCCGTAGAAGTAAAATTTCGACAAATTTTTTTATAGAAATAAAATTTTGACCAAATTTTCTACAGAAATAAAATTTTGAAAAAATTTTCCATAGAAATAAAATTTTGACACAATTTTCTATAGAAATAAAATGTTGACAAAACAAAATTTTGATAAAATTTTCTATAGAAATAAAACTTTGATACAATTTTCTATAGAAATAAAATTTTGACAAAATTTTCTATAGAAATAAAATTTTGACAAAAATTTGCTATGAATACAATTTTTTCTACGAATAGAAATTTTTGACAAAATTTTAAATAGAAACAAAATTTTGGCAAAATTTTTTATAAAAATAAAATGTTGATAACATTTTCTATAGAATTTTTTTTTTTTAACAAAATTTTCTATGGAAATAAAATTTTGACAAAATTTTCTATAGAAATAAAATTTTGCCAAAATTTTCTATAGAAGTATACAATTTGCTATAGCAAGAAAATTTTGACAAAAATTTCAATAGAAAGAAAATGTTGACAAAATTTTCTATAAAAAGTAAATTTTGACAAAATTTTCTTTAGAAATAAAATTTTGACAAAATACTCTATAGAAATAAAATTTTGAAAATATTTTCTATAGAAATAAAATTTCAATCATAGTTCATTATCCTGGATTAAAAAATGAACTTAGATCCATTACGGCTATCTTAAGAAAAATTTAGTAAGAATTATGGCATCCATATATCTCTCCTGGTTTTTAAAATTTCTATGAGAGTATGGTTTCCTTTATGGCATTGAAGTTATTGCAGATCCTTTGCAATTACACAAAACTACTACCTCCCATTAAATGAATACTAAACCCTATGTCCTTCTCGAAATGCTTCGACTGCAAAAAGAATTTGCAATTGCAAACTTTGTGGTTTACTTCCCTAATGGCTCTGTTAGATTTAATAAAACAAAATAATTTTTCAATGAATAAATTTGTACAAAAATGGTCACCGTTACTGGCTTACAACATGGCTCATGCAAATGCATTTAACACCCAAACAACTCTCTTCTCCTGCGGAAATAACCAACAAAATTTTTATTTTTAATTTCCATGCCAACAATAAACAACAAATTGCTGCAGACATCAAAAACATAAACCCTGTGGTCGTTTTTCTCCAAAGCAATTTTTCGCCATGAACTTCCGACAAATTTTGTTAGATTCTATAAAGGAGTATGGATGGTTGTTCATTTCGTTGGTTTTGTGAGAGAAGCAATATCGATGTGATGAAAATTCTGTAGAGAGAGAGAGCGAGAAAGAAAGAGAAAGGAACTGGAAATGCAACATTTAAATTTATAGTTGTGCTGGCATTAGGGCTACTTCGCAACAATGCTGCTGCAATCATCAACTACAACGGAAATGACATCACCATGATTGCCCCAACACATCTGAGAAGTAAAACAAACGACGGACACAATATTTAGACAAAACCAAGCAGTCACTAACTAACTCCTTGTCATTTGCATATTTGTTTTTTTTTAATTTTGATTTTACCCTAGATGATTGTGTTGTACGTAGGTTTGCGAATTCTTTACATAAGAGTGAAACGCATTTTGTGAATGCCCTCTGGAAAAAGTATATACCACTGGCACCTTGCAACTATTAGGCAAAGGTATTTAACTACACAGCATATGTTAGTAGGTATGTCTCTGAACTTAAGCACAGTTTCGTTAAAGTAAAAAAAAAAACATTTTTGAGTTAAAGAAATCATCCATAAATTAACTAAAAAGTTGGAACATCCTTATTTTAAACCTTGGATAAGTGTCCTTTCCACGTGGGGATTATGGAAATATTTTATTTTTATACCCTCCACCATAGGACATCGAAATATTGCTCTAAGACCCCATAAAGTATATATTCGTGGTTAAATTCTGAGTCGATCTGAGCATGTCCGTCCGTCCGTCTGTTGAATTCACCCTAACTACCGAACGAAACAAGCTATCGACTTAAAACTTGGGACAAGTACTTGTTATTGATGTAGGTCGGATGGTATTTCAAATGGGCCATATCGGTCCACTTTTACGTATAGCCCCCATATGAACGGACCCCCACATTTGGCTTGCAGACCCTCAATTTCATCCGATCCAGTTGAAATTTGGTGCATGGTGTTGGTATATGGTCTCTAATAACTATGCAAAAATTGGTCTACATCAGTCCATAACACTAGGCAACAAATAACAAACTTTTCTCTGTGAATTGTTTCTAGCATATTTTTATACCCTCCATCATAGGATGGGGGTATATTAACTTTGTCATTCCGTTTGTAACACATCGAAATATTGCTCTAAGACCCCATAAAGTATATATATTCTGGGTCGTGTTGAAATTCTGAGTCGATCTAAGCCTGTCCGTCCGTCCGTCCGTCCGTCCGTCTGTTGAAATCACGCTAACTTCCGAACGAAACAAGCTATCGACTTGAAACTTGGCACAAGTAGTTGTTATCGATGTAGGTCGGATGGTATTGAAAATGGGCCATATCGGTCCATTTTTACGTATAGCCCCCATATAAAGGGACCCTCAGATTTGGCTTGTGGAGCCTCTAACAGAAGCATATTTCATCCGATCCGGCTGAAATTTGGTACGTGGTGTTGGTATATGGCCTCTAACAACCATGCAAAAATTGGTCCACATCGGTCCATAATTATATATAGCCCCCATATAAACCGATCCCCAGATTTGGCTTGCGGAGCCTAAAAGAGAAGCAAATTTCATCCGATCCGGCTGAAATTTGGTACATGGTGTTAGTATATGGTCTCTAACAACCATGCCAAAATTGGTCCACATCGGTCCATAATTATATATAGCCCCCATATAAACCGATCCCCAGATTTGGCTTGCGGAGCCTCAAAGAGAAGAAAATATCATCCGATCCGGCTGAAATTTGGTACATGATGTTGGTATATGGTCTCTAACAACCATGCAAAAATTGGTCCATATCGGTCTTTAATTATATATAGCCCCCATATAAACCGATCCCCAGATTTGGCTTGTAGAGCCTCTAAGAGAAGCATATTTCATCCGATCTGGCTGAAATTTGGTACATGGTGTTGGTATATGGTCTCTAACAATCATGCAAAAATTGGTCCACATCGGTCCATAATTATATATAGACCCCATATAAACCGATCTCCAGATTTGGCTTGCGAAGCCTCAAAGAGAAGCAAATTGCATCCGATCCGGCTGAGATTTGGTACATGGTGTTGGTATATGGTCTCTTACAACCGTGCAAAAATTGGTCCACATCGGTCCATAATTATATATAGCGCCCATATAAACCGATCCCCAGATTTGGGTTCCGGAGCCTCAAAGAGGAGCAAATTTCATCCGATCCGCCTGAAATTTGGTACATGATATTGGTATATGGTCTCTAACAACCATGCAAAAATTGGTCCACATCGGTTCATAATTATATATATCCCGTCGAACGGAACGGACGTGTTTTTTAATAGCGGATAAAATCATCGTAATAAGTACCTACTACGAATTTCAAGTGTGGTGGGATATTAGGCCACCATGCAGAGAAATTCAAAGACATCCACTGGGTTGCTAACTTCAGGGCCCAGTGGACGGGTATCGACTGAAGTTATAAATTTGGGCAATGACCAAGAGTTAGGCCCAATTAGTCGACCTGTAGACGGGTCGACAGGTGGCGACAATTTGACAAGTCGGACCTTTTCCAAGGTAACGGCATCAAAAGGAGGTAATCCCTCACGAAAGAGATTCAAAGAACGCAGAAATGCTTTGTTTATCCTAAAGAAATTAGGATCAGTCGACCCAAGCACGTTGTCGGCTAAACAAAGCGATTCCTTAAAATGGGCTCAAGGAATTCTTGAGGCTGGAAAAAGGGAACGATCACCGGATGAGCTGCCATCCTCCAAAAGGGATCAACGATCGTTTGCCTCAGTTGCTAAAGACAGCCTTGTGATGGCTATCATAAATAAAGGAGCATTGGACGGTATGGTTCCAAAGCAAAAATGGGGGGAAATTGAGAATGCTTTGTCTGGCGTCTACTCACAGGTGCTGGAAAAGTTTCCCGGCCCAGATCCTCGACACCAAGAGGCTGGTTGGTATCAAGGACGATTTAAGCTAGTCGCATTTGAGGACCAGAGGTCTATAGAATGTTTTAAAGCTGCTCTGATATTAATTGGTGAAGTTTGGGAAGGAGCTGCTCTAGAGTTAGTCGAGAAGAAAGACATACCGGCTAGACCAAGAGCACATGCGTGGATACCTGCAAACCCTCCTGACCCTGAATCTATTTTAAATAGACTGAAACAATGCAATCCAGATCTTCCAACAGCTGATTGGAAGGTTGGCCGTTTGGATGAAGTGGATGGGCCAAGACGGCATGCAGTGTTTATATTGAACACTCAGTCTTTGCCACATCTAGCAAAGTCCCAGGGCCGTGTATGTTATGGCTTTCATTATATCCAAATGAAGGTGTATAAAAACGATCAGCTAAAGGATTCAGAAATGGACAAGCCTCTGTCTGAATCAGAAGTAAGCGGATCCTCTTGCGAAGTCGAGGGGGATACCAAGACATTTGAAGACATGGATAGATACCGTATGCGTGAGGAGGCTTCTACTGCCTCAGAACTCACCAAAGTTGAACCTATGGTTATTGCGAGAGTCACCGATATCTCTGAACAGGACATTCTTGATGACTCGATTGAAGCGGCTGATGTGACGGTTGTTGAAAATCTCGATGGTCCTACGGATCCTCCAGATAAATCTTCATCATTGTAAGGCTGCATGTGCTGCCTTAAAAGTTCTCCTGATGAAAGGGGACATAGATATAGTTCTTATTCAAGAACCATATGTTTATAAAAACAAAATATGTGAATTAAGTACTCCGGGGTTCAAACTATTGCAGTATACTGGTAATGATATAAATCGAGCCTGTATAATTGCTAAAAACGAGCTCAATTTGTTTCTGCTTCCTTCAATGTGCAATACAGACACTGTCGTTGCAAGTTTAGAAATAGCCAAATGCAAATATTGGGTATCTTCGGTCTACATGGGACATGACAGGGAGATGCCTCCATATGCCGTTAAGACCTTAGTGGAGGAGTCACTGAAAACAAAGACGAAACTCATTATGGGATGCGATGCGAATGCACATCATAGTATATGGGGAAGTAGTGATACTAATGCAAGGGGAGAGTCGCTAATAGAGTTTATTTTGCGTACTAATCTGGTAGTTTGCAACAAGGGAGATGTCCCAACCTTTGTCACTAAAAACAGGCAAGAGGTTTTGGACATCACCTTGGCCTCGCAAGAACTGAATGAAATGATATCTGAGTGGCAGGTTTTAAGTGAACACAGCTTCTCAGATCATCGCTACATCAGTTTCAAATTTGATGTTCATATCACCAAGATCATATTTCCGCCAAATGTTAGGAAAGCTGACTGGAATAGGTATAGGGAATCGTTCAATATGATGATACCGGAAATAACAGAGACAAATATGAGAAATGTGCAAGATATCGAACACGCAGTGGAGCGGATTACTAAGGCCTTCAACATCTCACTGAAAGCTGCATGCCCTAGAGGAAAGCCAAGGGGGAAACATCGACCACCATGGTGGTCTACGGAATTAAGTAATATGAGGAAATCCTGCAGGAAGCTCTTTAACAAGGCAAAGTCCACCAGAGCCCCTGAGGACTGGGACGCTTACAAGAAGAATCTGAGAGGATACAAGCGAGAACTGAGAAAGGCTCAGCATAACTCTTGGAATGCTTACTGCAGCAGTATTGAGAATACGTCCGAGGCTTCCAGACTACGGAAGGTTCTAGCATCCACCAACTCCGCTCCAGGTTTCATTAAAACATCGGAGGGCAATTGGACAACGTCCAGTGAGGAGACGCTGGAGGTACTATTGGACACACATTTTCCCGGAAATCAAACGGTTGAACCATGTACTGGCGGTGCCACAGTTGCTCAGCGGTCGTTTCCTGTCAAGGAAATTATATCGGAAACTAGAATAAGATGGGCGCTAAATAGCTTTGGACCATTCAAATCCCCTGGACCTGATGGAATTTCTCCGGCGGAGTTACAAGCTGTAACTGACAAAATTATCCCCTGGTTGTCGGTGATATATAAAGGATGTATCAACTTATCATATATCCCAGGAAAGTGGAGGGAAACAAAAGTCGTTTTCATACCTAAAGCGGGAAAAGCCTCTTACTCGAGGGCGAAGGATTTCCGACCAATCAGCTTATCCTCATTCCTACTTAAGACTCTGGAGAGGATGATAGATATTTATCTTAGAACTAGCATCGACTCAAGTTTGTTTTCGAAACGACAGCATGCATACTCGAAGGGCAGGTCTACTGAGACCGCACTACATGAACTAGTCAGCTTTATTGAAAGCTCACTATCTGTCAAAGAATACACAATCGTGGCGTTTCTAGACATCGAAGGGGCGTTCAATAATGTCCATCCGAGCTCGATATTAAATGGACTGACAACTCTGAATGTTGATCCATGTATACTCAGGCTGTTAGACGAACTGCTAATGAAGAGACGTATTTCAGCCACACTAGGACAAGCAAACATACAAAAGTATGTGAACAGAGGCACTCCTCAAGGAGGAGTTCTATCACCTCTTCTTTGGAATGTTGCTATAAACGACCTTCTGGTTTCCCTAGAAAAAGAAAGGATACAAGTGTAGAAATGTTTGTCAACATTTTCTTTCTGTAGAAAATTTTGTCAAAATTTTTATTTCTATAGAAAATTTTGTGAAAATTTTATTTCTATAGAAAATTTTGTTAAAATTTTATTTCTGTAGAAAATTTTGTCAGAATTTTATGTCTACTTTGTCAAATTGAATTATATACGTATTGGATCGATCTTTTTATACCCTCCATCATAGGATGGGGGTATATTAACTTTGTCATTCCGTTTGTAACACATCGAAATATTGCTCTAAGACCCCATAAAGTATATATATTCTGGGTCGTGGTGAAATTCTGAGTCGATCTAAGCATGTCCGTCCGTCCGTCCGTCCGTCCGTCCGTCCGTCCGTCCGTCCGTCTGTTGAAATCACGCTAACTTCCGAACGAAACAAGCTATCGACTTGAAACTTGGCACAAGTAGTTGTTATCGATGTAGGTCGGATGGTATTGAAAATGGGCCATATCGGTCCACTTTTACGTATAGCCCCCATATAAAGGGTCCCTCAGATTTGGCTTGTGGAGCCTCTAACAGAAGCATATTTCATCCGATCCGGCTGAAATTTGGTACATGGTGTTGGTATATGGTCTCTAACAATCATGCAAAAAGTGGTCCACATCGGTCCATAATTATATATAGCCCCCATATAAACCGATCCCCAGATTTGGCTTGTGGAGCCCCTAAGAGAAGCATATTTCATCCGATCCGGCTGAAATTTGGTACATGGTGCTGGTATATGGTCTCTAACAATCATGCAAAAAGTGGTCCACATCGGTCCATAATTATATATAGCCCCCATATAAACCGATCCCCAGATTTGGCTTGCGGAGCCTCAAAGAGAAGAAAATTTCATCCGATCCGGCTGAAATTTGGTACATGGTGTTAGTATATGGTCTCTAACAACCATGCAAAAATTGGTCCACATCGGTCCATAATTATATATAGCCCCCATATAAACCGATCCCCCGATTTGGCTTGTGGAGCCCCTAAGAGAAGCATATTTCATCCGATCCGGCTGAAATTTGGTACATGGTGTTGGTATATGGTCTCTAACAATCATGCAAAAAGTGGTCCACATCGGTCCATAATTATATATAGCCCCCGTATAAACCGATCCCCAGATTTGGCTTGCGAAGCCTCAAAGAGGAGCAAATTGCATCCGTTCCGGCTGAAATTTGGTACATGGTATTGGTATATGGTCTCTAACAACCGTGCAAAAATTGGTCCACATCGGTTCATAATTATATATCGCCCCCATATAAACCGATCCCCAGATTTGGCTTGCGAAGTCTCCAAGAGAAGCAAATTTCATCCGATCCGCCTGAAATTTGGTACATGGTATTGGTATATGGTCTCTAACAACCATGCACAAATTGGTTCACATCGGTTCATAATTATATATAGCCCCCATATAAACCGATCCCCAGATTTGGCTTGCGAAGTCTCCAAGAGAAGCAAATTTCATCCAATCCGGTCGTAATTTGGAACATGGTGTTAGTATATGATCTTTAACAACCGTGCCAGAATTGGTCCATATCGGTCCATAATTATATATAGCCCCCATATAAAACATTCTCCAGATTTGACCTCCGGAGCCTCTTGGAGGAGCAAAATTCATCCGATCCGGTTCAAATTGTCAAAATTTTATTTCTATAGAAAATTTTGTCAAAATTTTATTTCTATAGAAAATTTTGTTCAAATTTTATTCGGTTCATAATCATGGTTGCCACTCGAGCCAAAAATAATCTACCAAGATTTTATTTCTATAGAAAATTTTGTCAAAAGTTTATTTCTATAGAAAATTTTGTTAAAATTTTATTTCTGTGGAAATGTTTGTCAAAAATTTCTTTCTATAGAAAATTTTGTCAAAATTTGTATTTCTATAGAAAATTTTGTGAAAATTTTATTTCTATAGAAAATTTTGTTAAAATTTTATTTCTGTAGATAATTTTGTCAAAATTTTATGTCTACTTTGTCAAACTGAATTATATACGTATTGGATCGATCTTTTTATACCCTCCACCATAGGATGGGGGTATATTAACTTTGTCATTCCGTTTGTAACACATCGAAATATTGCTCTAAGACCCCATAAAGTATATATATTCTGGGTCGTGGTGAAATTCTGAGTCGATCTAAGCATGTCCGTCCGTCCGTCCGTCTGTCCGTCTGTCCGTCTGTCCGGCTGTCCGTCCGTCTGTGGAAATCACGCTAACTTCCGAACGAAACTAGCTATCGACTTGAAACTTGGCACAAGTAGTTGTTATTGATGTAGGTCGGATGGTATTGAAAATGGGCCATATCGGCCCACGTTTACGTATAGCCCCCATATAAACCGATCCCCAAATTTGGCTTGCGGAGCCTTCCGGAGCAGCAAAATTCATCCGATCCGGTTGAAATTTGGTACGTGGTCTAAGTATACGGTCTCTAACAACCATGCGAAAATTGGTCCATATCGGTCCATAATTATATATAGCCCCCATATAAACCGATCCACAGATTTGACCTCCGGAGCCTCTTGGAGGGGCAAAATTCATCCGATCCGGTTGAAATTTGGTACCTGATGTTAGTATACGGTCTCTAACAACCATGCAAAAATTGGTCCATATCGGTCCATAAATATATATAGCTCCCATATAAACCGATCCCCAGATTTGACCTCCGGAGCCTCTTGGAGGAGCAAACTTCATCCTACCCGATTGAAATTTGGTACGTGGTATTAGTATATGGTCTCTAACAACCATGCAAAAACTGGTCCATATCGGTCCATAATTATATATAGCTCCCATATAAACCGATCCCCAGATTTGACCTCCGGAGCCTCTTGGAGGGGCAAAATTCATCCGATCCGTTTGAAATTGGGTACCTGATGTTAGTATACGGTCTCTAACAAGCATGCAAAAATTGGTCCATATCGGTCCATAATTATATATAGCTCCCATATAAACCGATCCCCAGATTTGACCTCCGGAGCCTCTTGGAGGAGCAAAAGTCATCCGATGCGGTTGAAATTTGGTACATTTCGTTAGTATATGGCCTCTAACAGCCATGTAAAAATTGTCAAATTTTATTACTATAGAAAGTTTTGTCAAAATTTCATTTCTATAGAAAGTTTTGTAAAAAGTTTATTTCTATAGCAATGTTTGTCAACATTTTATTTCCATAGAAAATTTTGTCAAAATTTTATTTCTATAGAAAATTTTGTAAAAAATTTATTTCTGTAGAAAATTTTGTCAACATTTTAGTTCTATAGACAATTTTGTCAACAATTTAATTCTATAGAACATTTTGTCAACATTTTATTTCTATAGAAAATTTTGTCAAAATTTTATTGCTATAGAAAATTTTGTCAACATTTTACTTCCATAGAAAATTTTGTCAACATTGTATTTCTATAGAAAATTTTGTCAAGTTTTTATTTCTATAGAAAATTTTGTCAAACTGAATTATATACGTATTTAATCGGCCTTTTTTTGTTTAATATATACCCCTTATGGACTAACTTACAATTTAGAAGACAGTGTTAAAAAGTTTTACGATACCTTGCCATCGGCAAGTGTTATCGCAACCCAAGTAATTCGATTGTGGATGACAGCCTTTAGTAGAAGTTCCTACGCAATCCATGGTGGAGGGTACATAAGATTCGGCCTGGCCGAACTTACGGCCGTATATACTTGTTTGATTTAATATATGCCACGTATGGACTTACATACAATTTAGAAGATTGTGTTAAGAGGTTTTAAGATACCTTGCCATCGGCAAGCGTTACCGCAAGTTAAGTAATTCGATTGTGGATGGCAGTGTTTAGAAGAAGTTTCTACGCAATCCATGATGGAGGGTACATATGCTTCGGCCCGGCCGAACTTACGGCCGTATATACTTGTTTAATTTAATTATACCACGTATGGACTTGCTTACAATTTAGAAGACGGTGTTAGGAGGTTTTAAGATACTTTGCATCGGCAAGCTTTATCGCAACCCAAGTAATTCGATTGTGGATGACAGTGTGTAAAAGAAGTTTCTACGCAATCCATGGTGGAGGGTACATAAGCTTCGGCCTGGCCGAATTTACGGCCGCATATACTTGTTATTATTATCTTCTAAAAACATACATTTCGTCCCTGTAATGGATAAATAAAAGTTTCAAATATATATCCAATAACTAAAGATATAAAAATTACGTTTTAAAATCAAAGTTGGGTCAAATGGCCCAAGGAGTGCACAAGGGTTAAGGAAGCCACATCTTTGTCTCGGAATCAATACCAAAATCCTTAAGGGGAGGTCAAAATCTTTGGATCCAAGTAAACTCTTTTTGAGTATAAATTGACTATAAAACGTCTCCCCGTCTAATAGATTGACTAAGGAATTTCTCTTCAATCTATTACTCTAACCTAACCTATATAGAAGTCAACCAACTAAATATACAGCATCGTTTTCAAGTGCTTTCATATTTTCATCCTCGATATAAGCATACTAACAATACAACTGTTTTCAATTTAACTTGGAGCAATAGCTCTCTATGCCATGTTCCGCATATTTCATGTGAAAGTAATGGATATTGCTGGAGAAATAAATCATCACATGCTTCATATTCGATCGTAGCCATTTTACATTACATTGTCCCAAAAACCAAAAACAATGGAGGTAGCCCAAAAGTGAATGTCGAGATTATCTTTACAAGACCTAGGATGATTGTTGTTACATTTCTGACACTGTTCTTCTGATTACTGACCGCCTATGGTTCTATGGTTGTTTCATGAATATCACCACATGGCATGTTGAGAAAAAAAAGAGTGGCATACACTTTAGTTACTTTTTTAGGGACAGTGGGAAGAAAATGAAGAAGTTAATAAATTTTTCTCAATTTTTTTTCTTGGATAACAAACAAGGTTGCCACTCGTGTCAAAAATAATCTACCAAAATTTTACGAATTAAATACCAAATTACAAATACCCAACTAAAAAAATTTGTCAAAATTTTATTTCTATAAAAAATTTTGTCAACATTTTATTTCTATAGAAAATGTTGTCAAAATTTTATTTCTAAAGAAAAGGTTGTCAAATTTTATTTCTTTAGAAAATTTTGTCAAAATTTTATTTCTATTGAAAATTTCGTCAAAATTTTATTTCTATAGAAAATTTTGATAAAATTTCATTTCTATAGAAAAAAATTTTATTTCTAAAGAAAATTTTGCATAAATTGTATTTCTAATGAAAATTTTGTCAAAATTTTATTTCTATAGAAAATTTTGTCAAAATTTTATTTCTTTAGAAAGTTTTGTCAAAATTTTATTTCTATAGAAAATTTTGTCAAAATTTTATTTTTTCTGTAGAAAATTTTGTCACAATTTTATTTCTATAGAAAATGTTGTCAACATTTTATTTCCATGGAAAATTTTGTAACAATTTTATTTCCTTAGAAAATTTTATCAAAATTTTATTTCTATAGAAAATTTTGTCAAAATTTTAATTCTATAGAAAATTTTATCAAAATTGTATTTCTATAGAAAATTTTGTCAAAATTTTATTTCTATAGAAAATGTTGTCAACATTTTATTTCTATGGAAAATTTTGTCACAATTTTATTTCTTTAGAAAATTTTATCAAAATTTTATTTCTAATGAAAATTTTGTACAATTTTTATTTCTATAGAAAATTTTGTCAATATTTTATTTCTAATGAAAATTTTGTCAAAATTTTATTTCTATAGAAAATTTTGTCAAAATTTTATTTCTATAGAAAATTTTATCAAAATTTTTTTTCTATAGAGAATTTTGTCAAAATTTTATTTCTAATGAAAATTTTGTCAAAATTTTATTTCTATAGAAAATTTTGTCAAAATTTTATTTCTATAGAAAATTCTGCCAAAATTTTTTTTTTTTAAGAAAATTTTATCAAAATTTTATTTCTATAGAAAATTTTATCAAAATTTTATTTCTATAGAGAATTTTGTCAAAATTTTATTTCTATAGAAAATTCTGTCAAAGTTTTATTTCTATAGAAAATTTTGTCAAAATTTTATTTCTATAGCAAATGTTGTCAAAATTTTATTTCTCTAGAAAATTTTGTCAACATTTTATTTCTATTGAAAATTTTGTCAAAATTTTATTTTTATAGAAAATTTTGTCAACATTTTATTTCTATTGAAAATTTTGTCAAAATTTTATTTTTATAGAAAATTTTGTCAACATTTTACTTCTATGGAAAATTTTACCAAAATTTTATTTCTAATGAAAATTTATTTAAAATTTTTTTTTTATAAAAAAGTTAGTTAAAATGTTATTTCTATGAAAATTCTGTAAAAATTTTATTTTTATAGAAAATTTTGTCAAAATTTTATTTCTATAGAAAATTTGGCAAAATTTTATTTCTATAGAAAATTTTGTCAAAATTTTATTTCTATAGAAAATTTTGTCAACATTTTATTTCTATAGAAAATTTTGTCAAAATTTTATTTTTATAGAAAATTTTGTCAACATTTTATTTCTATACAAAATTTTGTCAAAATGTTATTTCTTAGAAAATTTTGTCAAAATTTTATTTTTATAGAAAATTTAGTTAAAATTTTATTTCTATAGAAAATGTTGTCAAATTTTTATTTCTGTACAAAATTTTGTCAACATTTTATTTCTATAGAAAATTTTTTTCAACATTTTACTCCATGTTCCAATAATTTGAAGAGCATAAACTTAATATTTTGCGTTTGTCAAAATTTTATTGTCATTGTCAAAATTTTATTTCTATAGAAAATTTTGTCAAAATTTTATTTCTATAGAAAATTTTGTTCAAATTTTATTCGGTTCATAATCATGGTTGCCACTCGAGCCAAAAATAATCTACCAAGATTTTATTTCTATAGAATATTTTGTCAAAAGTTTATTTCTATAGAAAATTTTCTATAGAAATAAAATTTTGACAAAATTTTCTATAGAGATAAAATTTTGACAAAATTTTCTATAGAAATAAAATTTTGACAAAATTTTCTATAGAAATAAAATTTTGACAAAATTTTCTATAGAAATAAAATTTTGACAAAATTTTCTATAGAAATAAAATTTTGAAAAAATTTTCTACAAAAATAAAATTTTAACAAAATTATCTACAGAAATAAAATGTTGACAAAATTTTCTATAAAAATAAAATTTTGACAAAATTTTCATAGAAATAAAATTTTAACTAACTTTTTTATAAAAATAAAATTTTAAATAAATTTTCATTAGAAATAAAATTTTGACAAAATTTTCCATAGAAGTAAAATGTTGACAAAATTTTCTATAGAAATAAAATTTTGACAAAATTTTCAATAGAAATAAAATGTTGACAAAATTTTCTATAAAAATAAAATTTTGACAAAATTTTCAATAGAAATAAAATTTTGACAAAATTTTCTATAGAAATAAAATTTTGATAAAATTTTCTATATAAATAAAATTTTGGTAAAATTTTCTATAAAAATAAAATTTTGACAGAATTTTCTATAAAAATAAAATTTTGACAAAATTTTCTATAGAAATAAAATTTTGACAAAATTTTCTATAGAAATAAAATGTTGACAAAATTTTCTATAGAAATAAAATTTTGACAAAATTTTATTTTTTCTATAGAAAATTTTGTTACAATTTTATTTCTATAGAAAATGTTGTCAACAATTTATTTCTATGGAAAATTTTATAACAATTTTATTTCCTTAGAAAATTTTATCAAAATTTTATTTCTATAGAAAATTTTGTCGAAATTTTACTTCTATAGAAAATTTTATCAAAATTGTATTTCTATAGAAAATTTTGTCAAAATTTTATTTCTATAGAAAATGTTGTCAACATTTTATTTCTATGGAAAATTTTGCCAACATTTTTTTCTATAGAAAATTTTGCCCAAATTTTATTTCTAATGAAAATTTTGTACAATTTTTATTTCTATAGAAAATTTTGTCAATATTTTATTTCTAATGAAAATTTTGTCAAAATTTTATTTCTATAGAAAATTTTGTCAAAATTTTATTTCTATAGAAAATTTTATCAAAATTTTTTTTCTATAGAGAATTTTGTCAAAATTTTATTTCTAATGAAAATTTTGTCAAAATTTTATTTCTATAGAAAATTTTGTCAAAATTTTATTTCTATAGAAAATTCTGCCAAAATTTTATTTCTATAGAAAATTCTGCCAAAATTTTTTTTTTTTTTAAGAAAATTTTATCAAAATTTTATTTCTATAGAAAATTTTATCAAAATTTTATTTCTATAGAGAATTTTGTCAAAATTTTATTTCTATAGAAAATTCTGTCAAAGTTTTATTTCTATAGAAAATTTTGTCAAAATTTTATTTCTATAGCAAATGTTGTCAAAATTTTATTTCTCTAGAAAATTTTGTCAACATTTTATTTCTATTGAAAATTTTGTCAAAATTTTATTTTTATAGAAAATTTTGTCAACATTTTATTTCTATTGAAAATTTTGTCAAAATTTTATTTTTATAGAAAATTTTGTCAACATTTTACTTCTATGGATTTTTTATCAAAATTTTATTTCTAATGAAAATTTATTTAAAATTTTATTTCTATAGAAAATTTTGTCAAAATTGTATTTCTATAGAAAATTTTGTCAAAATTTTATTTATATAGAAAATTTTGTCAACATTTTATTTCTATGGAAAATTTTGTAACAATTTTATTTCTATAGAAAATTTTGTCAAATTTTTATTTCTGTACAACATTTTGTGAACATGTTATTTCTATAGAAAATTTTTTCAACATTTTACTCCATGTTCCAATAACTGGAAGAGCATAAACTTAATATTTTGCGAAAAAATAAAATAAAATTTTGTTGAGTGTTAAATCCGATTTTTTTTAGTGAACATAAAATTCGCCCTTGCGAAACTTTCGACTGTACTTACTTGGTTCTTCTTGACCAGATAGATAGCCACCTTCTTTGGGGTAATTCTTCCCACTGTTTTGTAAATGAACGTAGCTATTCCTCTGTTAAATTTACTTCTTGCTATCAACCAATGTTGTAAGTATTGGACATGTTACTAGAGCAAGTTAAGATCTAGAAATACAAAAAAAAAAAGTAAAAAAATCGAAATATACAAAATTTCTTCTACATTCTTACCCACATCCCCCCTCCGCCGTTACCAGCACATCTTGCACTTCCATAAAGCATCATTTCATTTCCATTGCACTGACATTTCTCGGGGCAAGAGTGCTCCAGTACTTGCTGCTTCTTCTGCTGCTGCTCGTGTCTTTTTCTTATGTGAACAAGGGGATGCCCCTACTGTTTTGATTTTTATCCCAGCGTGAATATGCAAATTGTGGCCCAAACACAAACACGGCTACTCTCTGTGGCGATTGCATTTTGCAACGTAGAAGAATTCGAAACTACAAACAAGGAAAACCAGACAAACCTTTTTTCTGTTTTTTCTTATGAGGGTAAAACATTTGTTTTTGTTTCTTCCGTTTTCTCTGTATAATACATGCATTTTTCCAAAAGAGTTAGACCATTTGGATAGCGACATTAGCAGTAGGCGATTTAGGGTATCCGATTTTTTTAATAGTTTGACGGTGACGAAGTGTTTCCCCCCTGCCCGGCTTCTTAAGAAATTGACCGCGATTGCTTCCGTGGTCCATGACAAAACTTTTTATAGCAATAAAACTTTGACAAAATTTTCTAAAGCGATAAAATTTTGACAAAAATTTCTACAGAGAAAAAATTTTGATAAAATAATTTTAGAGATAAAATTTTGTCAAAATTTCTAAAGAAATAAAATTATACAAAATTTTCTAAAAAGATAAAATTTTGACACAATTTTCTATATAGATAAAATTTAAAAAAAAATGTCTCTAGAAATAAAGTTTTGACAAAGTTTTGTATGGAGATATTATAAAATTTTAAGCTGAAATCAAAATCGATAAAATTTTTTTTTAATTTCTGAAGAAATAAAATTATACAAAATTTTCTTAAAACAATTTTCTATATAGAAAAAATTAAAAAAAATCTTTAGAAATAACATTTTGATAAAATTTTTTCTAGAAATAAAGTTTTGACAAAGTTTTGTATGGAGATATAATAAAATTTTAAGCTGAAATCAAAATCGATAAAAATTTTTTTTTTAAATTTCTGAAGAAATAAAATTATACAAAATTTCCTAAAAAAATAAAATTTTGGACACAGTTTTCTATATGGATAAAACTTTAAAAAAAATGTCTCTAGAAATAACACTTTGATAAAATTTTCTATAGAAATAAAATTTTGACAAAGTTTTGTATGGAGATATAATAACATTTTAAGCTCAAATCAAAAACGACAAAAAAAAAAATTAATATGAATATGAATAAAACTTAAAAAAAATGTCTCTAGAAATAATATTTTGATAAAATTTTCTATAGAAATAAAATTTTGACAAAGTTTTGTATGGAGATATAATAAAATTTTAAGCTGAAATCAAAAACGACAAAAAAAATTGATAACATTTTCTCTAAAAATAAAATTTTTAAAAATTTTTATATAGAGATAAAATTTTGACAAAATTTGCTTTAAAAATAAAATTTTGACAAAATTTTCTAATGAGATAAAATTTTGAAACAAAATTCTATAGAAATAAAATTTTGACAAAATTTTCTTTAAAAATAAATTTTTCTCTAGAAATAAAATTTTGACAAAATTTTCTCTAGAAATAAAATTTAGCCGAAATTTTCTATAGAGAAACATTTTTCTTTAGAAATAAAATTTTGAAAAAATATTCTAAGAAATAAAATTTTGGCGAAATTTTGGCAAAAATTTCTTAAGAAATAAAATTTTGACCAGATTCTCTACAGAAATAAAATGTTGACAAAATTTTTTATATAAATAAAATTTTGACAAAATTTTCTATACAAATACAACCCTACGGGAAATGGACCAACCAAAGAACCGGTACAGGACTAGTCCCTGGTGTGTATGGACCAGTCCCAGTGCTGGTCAAAACGTATGGAAGGGACCGGTCACTTTAACATCGGTTTGTCATTGACGAGGTAAATTTACATTTTAGGACGCATCTTGGACTCATCCGAATGGACACGTCCTGGGACAATTTAACAGGAGCACCCCATAGACAGGTCCTCAGGAACCAGTCTCGGAAAAACGAGTACGGAAATAAATGAATTACGACTATTTAAATATTGCAACTAACTGGAGCACAGGTATTAGGGTAGGGTAGGGAAATTTTTCGATAGAATTGAAATTCAGCCGAAATATTCTATAGAAATTCAATTATGAAAAAATTTTCTGTAAAGACAAAATTTTAGCAAAATTTTCTATAGAAATAAAATTTTGACAAAAGTTTCTTTAGAAATAAAATGTTTCCACATCCATAGTTATTAGCTTAGGCAACCAAGATTACTGTGTGGCTGTTGAGAAATGATCAGCAAAATTCCTGTCCAATTTTTATGTTTCCAAATGCTTGTTTGCCTATCGCTGATATGAAATGCCAAGGGTTCTTGTTTTAATACCACCGCTGGAGACCTTAAGACAGAGTAAGATTGAAAAAACACACAAAAAGTTAAAAAATGTAAATGTATCCCATTGGCGCTCTTGCTGTTCTTTATCCAACATTGAGTTGTTGGTGCTGTTGCTGCTTCAGCATGGTCTTCTAGCTTTCAGACATTCCTTTGGTTTCTTTGTTAAGTGTGGCGCAATGTTTCTTCCTCAATCTGTACAAGTACAAGAAGCAATGTAATTTAAATTTGCATATGCATACAATGCAATGTCGGTTATTATATCAGATATTTTCTTTCATTCTTCCTCTATGGGGTGTCCAATGATATGGCCGGCGACTAAGATGTTTGATAATAGCTTTGGCTATGATCATATGTAAGTGAGTATTCTAAGTTCTTGGCTAAAATTTGGACTATGGGTATTTGCTTTTGGAAAACTAGCATGAAAACAAGTTAGTAAGGCCGTGAGACTCTCCAGAAATTAAAATTTAAGTCGCAGTGTGTAGATTTTTTTTGACAAAATTTTCTATAGAAATAAAAATTTTTAAAAATTTTCTATAGAAATAAAATTTTTGCAAAATTTTCTATAGACATAAATTTTTCAAATAGAAATAAAATATTGACAAAATTTTCTAAAGAAATAAATTTTTGACAAAATTTTTCTATAGAAATAAAATTTTTAAACAATTTTCTATAAAAAGTAAATATTTAAAATATTTTGTATAAAAATAAAATTTTGAAAAAATTTCCTTTAGAAAACAAATTACGACAAAATTTTCTATAGAAATAAAATTTAAGAAATTTAATTTTCCATATAAATACAATTTTCTAAAAAATAAAATCTTCATAAAATTTTCTTTAGAAATAAAATCGTGACAAAATTTTCTATAGAAATAAAATTTGGCAAAATTTTCTTCGGAAAAACAAAATTTTTTGATAAAATTTCTATTGAAATATAATCTAGACAAAACTTTCTATAGAAATAAAGTGTAGACAACATTTTCTATAGAAATAAAATTTTTGACAAAAATTTTCAATAAAAATAAAATGTTGACAAAATTTTCTATCGAAATGAAACTTTGAGAAATTTTCTAGAGAAATAAAGTTTTGAGAAAATTTTCTAGTAAAATAAAATGTTTTGCAAAAAGAAATAAAATTTGGGAAAATTTTCTAGAGAAACATAAAATTTTGAGAAAATTTTTCAAAGAAATACAATTTTTTGAAAAATGTTCTCTACTTTGATACAATTTTTTATACAAATAAAATTTTCTTTCTGTAGAAAATGTTGACAAATTTTCTATAGAAATAAAATTTTGAAAAAATTTTCTAAGGTAACCAAAAAAAGGAGCCACCGTGATGCAATGGTTAGCATGCCCGCCTTGTATATACAAAGTCGTGGGTTCGATTCCTGATTCGACCGAACACCAAAATTTTTTTCAGCGGTGGATTATCCCACCTCAGTAATGCTGGTGACATTTCTGAGGGTTTGAAAGCTTCTCTAAGTGGTTTCCCTGCAATGTGGAAAGCCGTTTGGACTCGGCTATAAAAAGGAGGTCCCTTGTCATTGAGCTTAACATGGAATCGGGCAGCACTCAGTGATAAGAGAGAAGTTCACCAATGTGGTATCACAATGGCATGAATAGTCTAAGTGAGCCTGATACATCGGGCTGCCATCTAACCTAACCTAACCTAAGGAAACCAAAAAACTGACACAATTTTCTATAAAAATAAAACTTTGTCACAGTTTTCTATAGAAATAAAATTTTGACAATATTTTCTATAAAATTAAAATTTCATAACATTTTTTTTAGAAATAAAATGTTCGGAAAATTTCCTGTTGAAATAAAATTTTGAGAAAATTTTCAATAGAAATAAAATTTTGACAAAATTTTCTTTAGCAATAAAAATTTTATAATATTTGCGATAAAAATTTCGAAAATCTTGAATTTTCACAACATTTTCTATTAAAATAAAATTTTGATAAAATTGTCTATAGAAATAAAATTTTGATAAAATTTTCTATTGAAATAAAATTGTGATATAATTTTCTATAGAAACAAAATTTTGACAAAATTTTCTATAGAAATAAAATTTTGACAAAATTGTCTATAGAAATAAAATTTTGACAAAAGTTTCTATAGAAATCAAATGTTGACAAAATTTTCTATAGAAATAAAATTTTGAAACAATTTGCTAAGGTAACCAAAAAAACTGACACGATTTTCTATAAAAACAAGTAAGGAAAGTCGATTGAACAAGGAAAATGTTGGTATTTTGACAATTTTTGTCGAAATCAGAAAAACATATATATGGGAGCTATATCTAAATCTGAACCGATTTCAATCAAATTTGGCACACATGACTATATTACTAATTGTACTCCTAGTGCAAAATTTCAACCAAATTGGGCCACAACGCTGGCTTCTGGGGCCATATAAGTCCATATCGGGCGAAAAATATATATGGAAGCTATATCTAAATCTGAACCGATTTCAATCAAATTTGGCACACATGACTATACTACCAATTGTACTCCTTGTGCAAAGTTTCAAACTAATCGGGATAAAACTCTCGCTTCTGGATCCATATAAGTGCATATCGGGCGAAAGATATATATGGGAGCTATATCTAAATCTGAATCGTTTTCAACCAAATTTGGCACGCATAGCCATAATGCTAAATCTACTCCCTGTGCAAAATTTGAGCCAAATTGGGCCAAAACTCTGGCTTTTAGGACCATATTAGTCCATATCGGGCGAAAGATATTTATGGGAGCTATATCTAAATCTGAACCGATTTCAATCAAATTTTGCACACTTGACTATACTACTAATTGTACTCCTAGTGCAAAATTTCAACCAAATTCGGCCAATAATCTGGCTTCTGGAGCCATATAAGTCCATTTCGGGCTAGAGATATATATGGAAGCTATATCTAAATCTGAACCGATTTCAATCAAATTTGGCACGCTTGACTATACGACTAAGTGTTATGTTTGTACAAAATTTCAAGCAAATCGGTATAAAACTCTGGCTGCTGGGTTCATATTAGTGCATATCGGGCGAAAGATATATATGGGAGCTATATCTAAATCTGAACCGATTTCTTCCAAAATCAATAGAGTTCTATTTTGACCCAAATTAGGAACATGTGCCACATTTGAAGGCGATTGGACTTAAATTGCGACCTAGACTTTGATCACAAAAATGTGTTCACAGACAGACGGACGGACGGACAGACGGACATGGTTATATCGACTCAGGGACCCACCCTGAGCATTATTGCCAAAGACACCATGTGTCTATCTAGTCTCTTTCTGGGTGTTACAAACATATGCACTAACTTATAATACCCTGTTCCACAGTGTGGCGCAGGGTATAATAAAACAATGTCACAGTTTTCTATAGAAATAAAATTTTAACAATATTTTCTATAAAATTAAATTTTCATAAAATTTTTTTAGAAATAACATTTTCGGAAAATTTTCTATTAAAATAAAATTTTGAGAAAATTGTCTATAGAAATAAAATTTTGACAAAATTTTCTTTAGCAATAAAAATTTTACAAAATTTGCGATAAAAATTTCGAAAATCTTGACAAAATTTCCTATTAAAATAAAATGTTGACAACATTTTTTATTTAAATAAAATTTTGAGAAAATTGTCTATAGAAATAAAATTTTGATAAAATTTTCTATAGAAATAAAATTGTGACATAATTTTCTATAGAAATAATAATTTGACAAAATTTTCTATAGAAATAAAAATTTGATAAAATTTCCTATTAAAATAAAATTTTGACAACATTTTCTATTAAAATAAAATTTTGAGAAAATTGTCTATAGAAATAAAATTTTGAAAAAAATTTTCTATAGAAATAAAATTGTGACATAATTTTCTATAGAAATAATAATTTGAGAAAATTTTCTATAGAAATAAAAATTTGATAACATTTTCTATAGAAATAAAAATTTGACAAAATGTTCTATAGAAATAAAATTTTGACAAAATATTCTATAGATATCAAATTTTGAAAAAAATTTTCTATAGAAAGAAAATTGTGACATAATTGTCTATAGAAATAAAATGTTGACAAAATTTTCTATAGAAATAAATTTTGAAAAATTTTTCTATAGAAATAAAATTTTTCCAAAATTTTCTATAGAAATAAAATTTTGAAAAATTTTTCTATAGAAATAAAATGTTGACAAAATTTTCTATAGAAATAAAATTGTGACATAATTATCTTTAAAAATTTTTTTTTTTAAATATTCTATAGAAATAAAATTTTGACAAAATTTTCTATAGAAATAAAATTTTGGAAAAATTTTCTATAGGAATAAAATTTTGACAAAATTTTCTATAGAAATAAAATTTTGAAAAATTTTCTATAAAAATAAAATTTTGACAAAATTTTCTATAGAAATAAAATTTTGACATATTTGAGGTAATACGCACTAAGAACGTCAATATTTTATTTCTATAGAAAACTTTGTCAAAATTTATTTCTATAGAAAATGTTATCAAAATTTTACTTCTATAGAAAATTTTGTAAAAATTTTATTCCTATTGAAAATTTTGTTAAAATTTTATTTCTATAGAAAATTTTGTCAAAATTTTATTTCTATAGAAAATGTTGTCAAAATTTTATGTCTATAGAAACTTTTATAGAAATAAAATTTTGACAAAATGTTCTATAGAAATAAAATTGTGACAAAAGTTTCTATAGAAATAAAATTTTGACAAAATTTTCTACAGAAATAAAATGTTAACAAAATTTTCAATAGGAATAAAATTTTGACAAAATTTTCTATAGAAATAAAATTTTGACAACATTTTCTATAGAAATAAATTTTGGCAAAATTTTCTATAGAAATAAAATTTTGATAAAATTTTCTATAGAAATAATGTTTTGGGAAATATTTCTATAGAAATAAAATATTAAGAAATATTCTATAGAAATAAATTTTTGAGAAAATTTTCTATAGAAATAAAATATTGACGTTCTTAGTGCGTATTACCTCAAAAATGTCAAACTTCCTGTCAATAGGCAGATAGCATTACTAGGGTTGGAAAGCCAGAAATATAAATGGAAATTTTGGTTTCTTTACCATTTAGCTGTCATTGACCTGCTTTAGAAAAACACCTGATGCTCTTTAAGTTGAGCGAACAATATCATCTGAACACATAACATTTATTTTTTACATTAATTTTAAAAATGTACTTGATGTCCGTCCATAGTGTTCATAGGATATGGAACTTTATAGCTAAAAATATTCTTGGGTGAATAATAAAAAATTATAAAAATTTATCCAGAATACTAAAGCGACAGCGAAAGACACAAAAAACTAAGAACTTTCCTTTTGAAAAGTCTTAACAACAGATATTTGTATTAAATATTAAATTTTAGGGCTGATACCCATTTCTTCTCCACGCATTCCCCATTTTAACCAACAACAATAATAGCCGGAAAATATTGATATTTCACCAACGGTCTACAACCCCCAATAGCAGTTGGCGAGCAATGAAAATAAAAGCATTTACTGTAAGGCTGTGTATTCTATGGCATTTGGAGTTGGCTTTTGGGGATCTTCTTGTTTGATTGCATAACCCCTGTAAAACGGAAATGACCGCATCGTGAAAATCCTAAGGAAATTCAACGAACGAGTCTCGCACTAAATACCGGCACGCGCCATTCATGCGTAAGCTGCCGATGGATGATGCTACCGCATAAAGATCCCATTATTTCAATTTCCCCTTGTTGTTTTTCTTGCTTTTGTTGTTGTTGTTGGTTTTTGCTAGACACTTTGAATTATTAAAATCAATAGCTTTCTTTGGCTGGACGTATGGTCAGAGAGGAGCAAGGAAATAGAAAAGGAAAAACAATGAACACCAGCTGCAGATGAATAGTTTAATTGGAGATTGTATGTGGGTCATTCCAGGAATCCTAGGCCAGAAAGTCCTAGTGGAGAACTGTAGGTTTGAAAGTTTTAGTCAGGTCCGAAGATTTAAGTGCATGTTTAGTAGGCCAGAAGGGCTTTATGGAGAACTGTAGATCCAAAGATCTCAACAGGAGAAATGTATTCGCGAACGTTTCCAGGTGTAGGCTCGAAAGCCTCAGTAGGATTTCTCTCGTTTGTGGAGAACTTTATTCCCTAAGATTTCAGTGAGTGAGTTGAAGCCTGAATGCTTCAGTGGGAGAACTGATTCAGTGCGTCTCAGTGGGGAAGAACTATATACCCAAAAATATAATCAGGAGAAATATATTCACAAGGTTTCATTTAAGAAAGTGTAGGCCCGAAAGTCTCCGTGCAAGAACTCTGTTCCGAAGAGCTCAGGGCACGCATACTGGGCCAGTAAGACTCAGTACAGAACTGTATTCCCTAAGGTTTCAGTAAGTGGAGGCTTGAAACCTCAGTAGAACAACTGTATGCCAGAATGTCTCAGTGCATGAATTCTAAGTCAGAAAGTCTAAGTGAGGAACTTTAGACCTGAAGATCTCAACAGGAGAAATGTTTCATTTAATAAAGTGTACGCCCTAAAGTATCAGAGGGGGAAATCTGCTCCGAAAGTTACAGTGCATGCATACTAGACAAGAGAGACTCACTAGAAATCAATATTCCTTAAGGTTTGAGTGAATGAGGTGAAGATCTGAATGCCTCAGTGGGAGGATTGTATGTCAGAATGTATCAGTGCGTGTAATCTAGGTCTTCGTGGAGAACTGTGGTTTCGAAGATCTCATCAGGAGAAATGTATAAGCGAAGGTTTAATTTAACGAAGGGTAGGCCCAAAAGTCTCAGTGCGGGAACTCTGCTCCGAAGGTGTCAGTGCATGCATTCTTAGCCAGAATAACTGGGTAGAGAACTGTATTCCCTAAGGTTTCTGTGAATGAGGTGGAGGCTTGAATGCTGTACTCTACACACAAAAAATTTTTTTTTCTGATTCAATCACCAAATAAATTGATTGAAATGTCTTCAATCACGAAAATGGTAGTATCAATCACAGTTTTAATTGGGCATAGAAAAAATTCTTGATTAAAAAATTAATTGATTTTTTTCAGCAAAATTGATTCAATTAAAAATTTAATTGATGTTGATTGCAAAACTCAAATAATTTATTAATTAAAAAAGGTAACTATTTTTAATTACTTTCTGAATTGGCTAAAAGTTTTTATTTGGATTAACAAATGATTGGTTGAAATACATTTTTCATTAAAAATTAAAAAAAAATCAGCACTTTTTTTAACTGAATTAGTCTTCCGAATTTGATTAAAAAGTTAATTGTATCAATTAATTTTTTAATTAAAAATTTTAAAATGTTCAATCATTGACTTAATTAACTTATTTTTCTATCATGATTAAAAAGTTAATTGTATCAATTAATTTATTAATTGAAAAAATTTTCAACTTCAATTAACTTTTTAATTGGAAATATTTTGGTGATATTTTTTTCTGTGTAGGCCAGAAAGTCTTAGTAGAAGACTGTAGATCCAAAGATCTCACCAGGAGAAATGTATTCCTGTAGATTTCATTGAAGAATGTGTAAGCCGAAAGTCTCAGAGGGGGGAACTCTGCTCCGAAGACTTCAGTGCATGCATCTAGAAAACAAAAACTCAGTGGAGAACTGTATTCCCTAGGGTTTGAGTGAGTGAGGCGGAGACTTGAATGCCTCAGTGGGAGAATTGTATGTTGGAATGTCTCAATGCGTAACATCCAGGCCAGAAAGTGTTAGTGTATACCGGAAGATTTCAAAAGACGAATTTTATTCGTGAAATTTTTATTTAACGAGCGGTAGGCCTAAAAGTCTCAGTAGGTGAACTGTAGTGTCGTGCGGCAATTAAAGATCAGATCGACTCAGAGGGGAACTGTAGGTGCGTAGGTTTCAGTAGAAGAACTGTACATCCAAAGAGTTCAGTGGATAAGGTGTAGGTAAGGGAGCCACCGTAGTGCAATGGTAAGCATGCCCGCCTTGCATACACAAGGTCGTGGGTTCGATTCCTGCTTCGACCGAACACCAAAAAGTTTTTCCGCGGTGGATTATCCCACCTCAGTAATGCTGGTGACATTTCTGAGGTTTTCAAAGCTTCTCAAAGTGGTTTCACTGCAATGCGGAACGCCATTCGGACTCGGTGATAAAAAGGAGGTCCCTTCTCATTGAGCTTAACATGGAATCGGGCAGCACTCAGTGATAAGAGAGAAGTTCACCAATGTGGTATCACAATGGACTGAATAGTCTAAGTGAGTCTGACACATCGGGCTGCCACCTAACCTAACCTAAGGGAGCCACCGTAGTGCAATGGTTAGCATGCCCGCCTTGCATACACAAGGTCGATTCCTGCTTCGACCGAACACCAAAAAGTTTTTCCGCGGTGGATTATCCCACCTCAGTAATGCTGGTGACATTTCTGAGGTTTTCAAAGCTTCTCAAAGTGGTTTCACTGCAATGCGGAACGCCATTCGGACTCGGTGATAAAAAGGAGGTCCCTTCTCATTGAGCTTAACATGGAATCGGGCAGCACTCAGTGAAAAGAGAGAAGTTCACCAATGTCGTATCACAATGGACTGAATAGTTTAAGTGAGTCTGACACATCGGGCTGCCACCTAACCTAACCTAAGGGAGCCACCGTAGTGCAATGGTTAGCATGCCCGCCTTGCATACACAAGGTCGTGGATTCGATTCCTGCTTCGACCGAACACCAAACAGTTTTTCCGCGGTGGATTATCCCACCTCAGTAATGCTGGTGACATTTCTGAGGTTTTCAAAGCTTCTCAAAGTGGTTTCACTGCAATGCGGAACGCCGTTCGGACTCGGCTATAAAAAGTAGGTCCTTATCATTGAGCTTAACATGGAATCGGGCAGCACTCAGTGATAAGAGAGAAGTTCACCAATGCGGTATCACAATGGACTGAATAGTCTAAGTGAGCCTGATACATCGGGCTGCCACCTAACCTAACCTAAGGGAGCCACCGTAGTGCAATGGTTAGCATGCCCGCCTTGCATACACAAGGTCGTGGATTCGATTCCTTCTTCGACCGAACACCAAAAAGTTTTTCCGCGGTGGATTATCCCACCTCAGTAATGCTGGTGACATTTCTGAGGTTTTCAAAGCTTCTCAAAGTGGTTTCACTGCAATGCGGAACGCCGTTCGGACTCGGCTATAAAAAGGAGGTCCTTATCATTGAGCTTAACATGGAATCGGGCAGCACTCAGTGATAAGACAGAAGTTCACCAATGTGGTATCGTAATGGACTGAATAGTCTAAGTGAGCCTGATACATCGGGCCACCTAACCTAAGGTGTAGACCCGAATGTCTCTGATTTGTACGTACGAAGGTCGAACTGTGTTAATTCTAGACCATAAAGTCTCATTGGGGAACTGTAGATCCGAAGGTCACAGTAGGAGAACTGTCTTCCCGAAGATTTCAAGAATATTGGTGTTGGATTGAATCTCGCAGTGAGGAATTATAGGCCCAAAGGTATCAATGCGTATATTATAGGCCAGCAGGTCTCATTGGGAAACTGTAGAAAGGAAGATTTCACGAGGTGAACTGTATTACTGAATGTTTCAATGAGGGAATAGTATACCTGAATGTCTCAGAGTGAACTATAGGTCCAAAGGTCTCAGTGCATGAATCCTAGTTCAGAAAGACACAATAGGGAGCTGTAGAACCGAAGGTTTCAGCAGGAAAACTGTTTTCCCGAAGATACCAGCAAGATAATAGTAGGCTAAGATTTCGCATTGTGGAACTGTACGCCGAAAGTATCAGTGTAACTGTATTACTGAAGATTTTATCTAAGGAAGTGTACGCCCGCAAGTGTCAATAGGGAAGTTTTTGTTCGTAGATCTACGTGCGTGAATTCTACCTCATAAAGTCCTGGTAGAGTTCTTTAGATCCGAAGGCCTTAGTATGAGAACTATATCGACGGTTTCATTTAAAGAAATGTACACTCTCTAGTGTCAGTGGGAAACCTGTAGTTCGATTTTCTGATTGGGTTAATTCTAGGTCAGAAAGATTAAGTGAGGAATTGTAGACTCGAAGGTTTCAGCGGGAGAACTGTTTCCCGCAATGAGGAACTGTAGGCCCAAAGGTATCAGTGTGTGATTTCGATTCCAGAAAGTCATGGAACACTGTAGAAACGATGATCTCACCAGGAGAACTGTATTACCGAAAGTTTTAGTGAGTGAAGAGTAGGAGAGGATGTCTAAGTGGGCATTATAGTCTCAGTGAGTTAATACTAATTCAGAAAGACGCAATGGGAACTGTAGATCCTAAAGTCTTAGTAAGACTTATTTAAGGAAGTATAGGCCCGAAAGTCTCACTGTGAAACTCTATTTTTAAAGTTCTCCGTGCGTAAATTCTAGACCAAAAAATCTCAATGAATAACCATAGACCCAGTTCACCAATGTGGTATCACAATGGACTGAATAGTCTAAGTGAGCCTGATACATCGGGATGCCTCCTAACCTATAGACCCAGTAAGAGAGCTGTATTCTCGAAGGTTTAACTGAAGGAAATGTCAGTGGCAAACCTGTGGTTCAATTGTCTCATTTGGTAAATTCTATATCAGAAAGGTTCGGTGGGGAACTGTAGACCCGAAGTTTTCTGCAGAAGAACTGTATTCCGCAGTGAGGAACTGTAGGCCCAAAGGTATCAGTGCATGATTCTAGACCACCAAGTCTCCGTGAGAATCTTTAGACACGAAGATCTTTCCATGAGAACTGTATTCCTGAATGTGAACGAAAAGTACGAGAGGATGTCTACTTAGACATGATGGTGTCAGTTTGGAACTCTAGGCCCAAAAGTCTCAGTGAGTGAGGGGTCCCAGTAGGTGAATTCTATGCCACCAAGTCTACGCGAGAAACTATAGACACGAAGATCTTTCCAGGAGAACTGTATTGCCGAAAGTTTCAGTTAGGGATGGTCTCAGTGAAGAACTGTAGCTCTCAGTGCGTGAAGACCAGAACAGAGGGACTAAGTGGGATACTGTAGATAGGAAAGTCTTTAACAGGGGAACTGTATTCCCGAAAGTCTCAGGGAGAGAAGAACCCAAAGGACTGAATTCTAGGTCCGAAAACGCAGTGGAGAACAGCACAGGAACAGGCTGTATTACCGAATGTTTCATTTTAGGATTGGTACGCCCGCATGTGTCAGTGGAGAAGCTTTTTTTAATTGCAGGTCTCTGTGCGTGAATCCTAGGTCAGAAAGTCTCAGTGGGTGAAGACTAGGGCTGAGAGACTCAGTGAGGATCTGGAGACCTGAAGGTCTTACAACTTTCGCCCGCAGATATCTTTCAAGGAAGTGTAGGTCACAAAATCTCAGAGGGGAGGGGGTGCTCTTGGTCTCAATGCATAAATTCTAGGCCAGACAGTTTCAGTGAGTAACCATAGGTCCGAAGATATCAATGTGAGAGTGTATTTCCAAAGGATTCATTGAATGAAGTTGAAGTCCGAATATCGCGGAAGGCCTCAGTGTGCAACTGTAGACTTAAGGGAGCCACCGCGGTGCAATGGTTAGCATGGCCGCCTTGCATACACAAGGTCGTGGGTTCGATTCCTGCTTCGACCGAACACCAAAAAGTTTTTCAGCGATGGATTGTCCCACCTCAGTAATGCTGGTGACATTTCTGAGCCCGAAGGTCTCTGTGGAATAATAATAGGATTAAATGTCTCAGTGCTATGGACTTCGCGCTCAGAAACGCTACCTAGGACGTTAGAAAAAGCTCCAAACGGCACCGAACTGGAAGCAGAATGATCCTGGCGTAAAAAGTCAGGCTGTTAACAAACTATTTGTATCCGTCCGAGACACAAATTAATTTTTGTCAAGATTGTTATAGCACCCATGTAGTTGGTATAGGGCCATACCAACTACATGGGTGCTATAACAAAACGTGGAGCGATATCAACCATAACATTTGGAAACCACCTATTTTGGAAACCAAAATATCTCTAGATTTTCAATTTCAAGTAAACCGGGTAACAATTAAGGGTCTAGATGACCAAGACATGAAATGGATGTATCGGGCTAAGTATGAACAAAACTTGGAACGAGGTCAGCAAACATGGGTGTCTCTGTGGGGAGTATATTAGAGATTTCTGTCTGTTCACCTATAATACCTCTTGACATCCAATTTCAAGCAAATCGTATAAAAATTACGGTTTTGATACGGTCAAAATTTGGTCAATATAAACTTGACGTATTTCTTTCAATTTTGCATTTAAAAAACCTGAACACCCCTCATTTTGAAGGTGTTTGTGTGTAGAATGTTGCTCTTATTTTGATTTTGGAATTCACTCTTCAGTTGTCAAAATGCCGTCCAAGCAAGAAGAGCAGCGTATCAAAATTTTGCTCGCGCATCGCGAAAATCCGAGCTACTCGCACGCAAAGCTGGCAAAATCGCTAAAAGTTGCCAAATCAACCATTACAAATGTAGTTAAAGTGTTTGGGGAACGTTTGTCGACAGCCAGCAAGTTTGGATCGGAGGGAAATCGAAAACCGGAAGCCGCTGAGACGACAAAGAGAGTTGCCGGTAGTTTCAAGAGAAACCCTAACCTCTCTCTCCGGGATTCCGCAAATAAGCTGGGTGTATCGTCTACAACCATGCATCGAGCCAAAAAACGAGCCGGACTATCGACTTACAAGAAGGTAGTGACTCCAAATCGCGATGATAAACAATATACGACGGCCAAAACGAGTTCCCGGAGGCTGTACACGACGATGCTGACGAAGTTTGACTGCGTGGTAATGGACGACGAAACCTACGTCAAAGCCGACTACAAGCAGCTTCCGGGACAGGAGTTTTATACGGCAAAAGGAAGGAGAAAGGTAGCAGATATTTTCAAGCACATAAAACTGTCAAAGTTCGCAAAGAAATATCTGGTTTGGCAAGCCATCTGTACCTGTGGCTTGAAAAGCAGCATTTTCATAGCTTCCGAGACTGTCAACCAAGAAATTTACGTGAAAGAGTGTTTGAGTAAACGTCTGCTGCCTTTCCTGAAGAAACACGGTTGTTCCGCACTGTTTTGGCCGGATTTGGCATCTTGCCATTACGGTAAAAAGGCCATGGAGTGGTACGCCGCCAACAACGTGCAGGTGGTTCCCAAGGACAAGAACCCTCCCAACACGCCAGAGCTCCGCCCAATTGAGAAATACTGGGCTATTGTCAAGCAGAACCTAAAGAACACAAAAAAAAAACTGCTAAGGATGAGCAGCAGTTCAAGGCAAACTGGCTTTCTGCGGCGAAGAAGGTGGACAAGGTGGCTGTACAAAATCTGATGGCAGGTGTCAAGCGTGAGGCCCGGCAATTCGGATTTGGAAAAGCGAAAGCCTAACTGAATATTTTTCCTGAATTTTATACTAATTGAACTTGAAAAATAAATTTAATTTGATTTTTTAAATAAACGATTTCACCGATTTACACGCGTTTAACCATGACCAAATTTTGACCGTATCACCCTTTTATACTAATTGAACTTGAAAAATAAATTTAATTTGATTTTTTAAATAAACGATTTCACCGATTTACACGCGTTTAACCTTGACCAAATTTTGACCGTATCACCCTTTAGATGCTAAATTCGGGGAAATGCTAAATTCAGCGAGTCAGTTTATATGGGGATCATATCAGAACCTGGACCAATATAGCCAATCTTTCAACTTGAATCTGACTGAAGACAAATACCAACGAATCTGTGCAACAATTAAGAACAGTGGCTCCATTTTTGAAGGCTGACTGTAGCGAGATAACAACAGACAGACGGACATTAAAATCAAAATCTTTTGGATCCAAGTGTGCATTGATATTCGAAGGCTGTATTACGTTTATAAATAAATACAATGGAATGCCTCTCATATTTTTAAGGACAGGGGATGATTGCTATTACACCAAGTCGCATGTGTTAAGAGTAATGGATACGATTAAAGAACAACAACAACAACAACAACAACAGCATCAACTGCGGGTATCTGCAACCTTATGGAAGGGAATTTTTCTTCCTCTCGATATTTCCTTAAGTTCATCTTTAATAACCTTATAAATTATGAGAGCTACCAACAAGAATTTGACTGCAAAAGATTAACAAGTTGTATTTTCCTCCACGATTTTACCAGGATGAGGGCTATAATACTTGAACAAGGGGGATAGGGTGCTGCAGAGGATTATTACTTATGTTCTGGTGTCACCGTCATCTACAGCATCATCAGCATCATCATCAGTTGGCAAAACGATATCATATTCCATTTTAAGCTTCACCAACTGACCATTAATGGCAGTGGCAAATGGCTAAAACTGTGAACAAAACCGGGTGCAAATCTTGTTCTTAGAATTTCCTCACATTCCTTACAATACTTGCATTTTGTCATGCCTGTTTGCATTCTTCCATCATTCGAGTTATGAAAGTTTAAGCATATTGAGGGGGTTTTGAAAGCAGACTATTTTCAGGGTTGCTTGTGATACTGTTTTTTGTCGTATTGAGTTGATATACCCTTGCATTTTGTAAGTAATGCAATAATCTGCTTTCCTGGGCTTCTCGGAACATTCTCCTCATCTTTATTTGATCATTCACAAAGTTTTATGTGAAGTTTTTATGACAATTTGACGTTGGCCATCGTCATCGATTTGTTAACTAAATCTTCTCGACTTGAATGTTATGGTGTACGAAACTATACAAAGATCATAAATACATTACTTAGACCAATTAGTTTCGTTTAGATGACAAATTCGAAGAGGGTAGATTGGAAATAATGGTTAAATCTTGTGGAGAGTCTTACTAATACATAAAAACAAAACCAAACAAGTAGATACGGCCGTAAGTTCGGCCAGGCCGAATCTTATGTACCCTCCACCATGGATTGAATAGAAACTTGTACTAAAGACTGTCATCCACAAAAGAATTACTTGGGTTGCGGTAACACTTGCCGATATCTTGAGGTATCTTAAAACTTCTTAACACCGTCTTATCAATTGTAAGTAAGTCCACACGGGTTATAATTAAAGAAAAAAAAGTCGAATAAAAATTTTTCTATAGAAATAAAATTTTGACAAAAATTTTTATAGCAATAAGATTTTGACAAAATTTTCTATAGAAATAAAATTTTGACAAAATTTTCTATAGAAATAAAATTTTGACAAAATTTTCTATAGAAATAAAATTTTGACATAATTTTCTATAGAAATAAAATTTTGACAAAATTTTCTATAGAAATAACATTTTGACAAAATTTTCTATAGAAATAAAATTTTGATAAAATTTTTTATAAAACAATATATAAAACAAAACGAATGAAGATAGAGGAAGCACGCTCAAAAACAAACCCAGCTAAACTAAATCGACTAAATACAAATCGATGATTTGAGTTTGGCAAAGGAAAAGAGATATGCTTGCAAATTTGTTTAGGCAGTAGCCGACTATTAAACCCTTTTTCGGAAGGTTCAAGTGTATTTCACTTTGGGTTGAGTGAATTACCCGAATTTATTCTGATAATTGGTTGATAGTTTTGCTGCAAGTAGACGATGCTGATGAGGAATGTGGTAATTCCGAAACAGCTGTACATCCAACCATCTTTCAGTCTATAGGGCTTTGCCCAAATAAATTTGACAAGCATACTTTTCCTCTGTTGGTTAAGCTACACTTGTAGTTTAGTCAATGCATGGCTTTAAGCTGAGATCAAAAACAACAATAACGATTGAAGAGAAGCCAACAATAACAAACAAAACGAAATAAAATTTTGACAAAATTTTCTATAGAAATAAAATTTTGACAAAATGTTCTATAGAAATAAAATCTTGACAAAATTTTGAATAGTAATAAAATTTTGAAAAAATTTTCTAAAGAAATAAAATTTTGGTAGATTATTTTTGGGGATCGGCTATATATAACTATAGACCGATATGGACCAATTTTTACATGGTTGTTAGCGACCATATACTAGCGCAATATACCAAATTTCACCACGTACCAAATTTCAACAGGATCGGATGAATTTTCCTCCTCCAAGAGCTCCGGAGGTCGGTTTATATGGGGGCTACACATAATTAAGGACCGATGTGGACCAATTTCTGCATAGTTGTTAGAGACCATATACCTAAACCATGTACCAAATTTCAGCCAGATCGAATGAAATTTGGTTCTCTTAGAGGCTACGCAAGCCTAATCTGGGGATCGGTTTATGTGGGGCTACATATAATTAAGGACCGATGTGGACCAATTTTTGCATAGTTGTTAGAGACCATATACTTACACTATGTACGAAATTTCAGCCGGATCGAATGAAATTTTCTTCTCTTAGAGGCTACGCAAGCCAAATCTGGGGACCGGTTTATATGGGGCTATATATATAGCCTGATTAGGACAAATTCCTGCATGGTTATTAAAGACGATATACTAACACCACGTACAAAATTTCAACTGAATCGGTTGAATTTTGCTCATCCATGAGGCTACGGAATCCAAATCGTGGAATCGGTTTATATGGGGGCTATATGTAATTATTTGTGCATACTTGCTAGAGATCATATACTTACACCATGTACCAAATTTCAGCCGGATCGGATGAAATTTGCTTCTCTTAGAGGCTCTAAAAGCCAAATCTTAGCGTCGGTTTATATGGGGGCTACACGTAAGAGTGGTCCGATATGGGCCATTTGCAATACCATCCGACCTACATCAATAACAACTACTTGTGCCAAGTTTCAAGTCTATAGCTTGTTTTGTTCGGAATTTAGCGTGATTTCAACAAACGGACGGACATGCTTTGATCGACTCAGAATTTCACCACGACCCAGAATATATACACGTTATTGGGTCTTAGAGCAATATTTCGATGTGTTATAAACGGAATGACAAAGTTAATATACTCCCCGTCCTATGGTGGAGGGTATAACAAGTTCAGTTTGATATGATGATCAAAAAAAGTTATTCCTGTAGAAAATTTTGTCAAAATTTTATTTCAAAAAAAAAAAAAAATAATTTTTACTTCTATAGACAATTTTGTCAAAATGTTATTTCTATAGAAAATTTTCTCAAATTTTAGTTTTATAGAAAATTTTGTCAAAATTTTATTTCTATTGAAAATTTTGGCACAATTTTAGTTTTATAGAAAATTTTGTCAAAATTGTATTTCCATAGAAAGTTTTGTCAAAAAATTTATTTTTTTGGCTTTCGCTCAAAATTGTGAAAGGTATATTTCATTTCATTTTATTGAGTACCTACACAACAAGATTAAAATCTTATAATTACAGTGAAGGATTATAAATGTTAAAACATCTCCGACTTATAATAAGTATATACAATAATTACATTTTAAAGATAAAAGAAAAAATAAAAATTTAAATTAATAAAATTAATATTAATATTAAAGAAAAAAATGAAGAAAATTACTTTTGATATTCAGGTTAGGTTAGGTTAGGTGGCAGCCCGATATTTTAGGCTCACTTAGACTATTCAGTCCATTGTGATACCACATTGGTAAACTTCTCTCTTATCACAGAGTGCTGCCCGATTCCATGTTAAGCTCAATGACAAGCGACCTCCTTTTTATAGCCGAGTCCGAACGGCGTTCCACATTGCAGTGAAACCACTTAGAGAAGTTTTGAAACCCTCAGAAATGTCACCAGCATTACTGAGGTGGGATAATCCACCGCTGAAAAACTTTTTGGTGTTCGGTCGAAGCAGGAATCGAACCCACGACCTTGTGTATGCAAGGCTGGCATGCTAACCATTACACCACGGTGGCTCCCATTGCACCACGGTGATATTCAAATCCATTGCATTCTTGATGATTGAAATTGTGAGTCAATATTATATCTACAAGCAAAATTTTAATATTAAATATTCTAATTGTGAAATAAATTTTGAATACTCTTCTTAAAAGATGATGCATTGTATATCGGGTGCCAGAGTGTTCCAGAGACGTATCGTACCAATAAAGAACTGACATTCGGATACAAGACTTGTGCTTCTAAAGGGTATTTTATTCCTGTTCCTATCAAATCTGGTAAACCGAATTCTATCATAAAGATAGCTTGGTTTTCGTCTGTAAATCAATTTTTGTAGAAATACTAACGATTTGACATTAAAAAAAATTTTGTCAAAAGTTTATTTCTATAGAAAATTTTGCGAAAATTTTATTTTATCAAAATTTTATTCTTATAGAACTTTTTTTCTCAATATTTTATTTCTATAGAACATTTTGTCAATATTTAATTGGTATAGAAAATTTTCTCAAAATATTATTTCTATAAAAAATTTTATCAAAATTTATCTCTATAGAAAATTTTGTTAAAATTTTATTTCTAAAAACATTTTTGTCAAAATTTTACTTCTATAGAAAATTTTGTCAAAATGTTATTTCTATAGAAAATTTTCTCAAATTTTAATTTTATAGAAAATTTTTTAAAATTCACTTTTATAGAAATTTTTCTCAAAATTGTATTTATATAGAAAGTTATGTCAAAAATTTATTTCTATAGAAAATTTAGTCAAAACTTTATTTCTATAGAAAAATTTTGCGAAAATTTTATTTTATCAAAATTTTATTTTTATAGAAATTTTTTTCTCAAAATTTTATTTCTACAGAAAATTTTGTCAAAATTTAATTTGTATAGAAAATTTTCTCAAAATTTTATTTCTATACAAAATTTTATCTCTATAGAAAATTGTATTTCTATGGAAAATTTTGTCAAAATTTTATTTCTATAGAAAATTTTATATAAAAATTATTTCTATAGATAATTTTCTCAAAATTTTATTTCTATAGAAAATTGTTTCAAACTTTTATTTCTAAGAACATTTTGTCAAACTTTTATTTCTATAGAAAACTTTGTCAACGTTTTATTACTACAGAAAATTTTGATTAAATTTTATTTCTATAGAAAATTTTGTCCAAATTTTATTTCTATAGAAAATGTTCTCAAAATTTTATTTCTGTAGAAAATATTGTTAAAATTTTATTTCTATGGAAAATTTTGACAAAATTTTATTTCTATAGAAAATTTGACAAAATTTTATTTGTTTTGTTTGTTATTGTTGGCTTCTCTTCAATCGTTATTGTTGTTTTTTTGTTTTTTGACCTCAGCTTAAAGCCATGCATTGACTAAACTACAAGTGTAGCTTAACCAACAGAGGAAAAGTATGCTTGTCAAATTTATTGGGCAAAGCCCTATAGACTGCAAGATGGTTGGATGTACAGCTGTTTCGGAATTACCACATTCCTCATCAGCATCCTCTACTTGCAGCAAAACTATCAACCAATTATCAGAATAAATTCGGGTAATTCACTCAACCCAACGTGAACTACACTTGAACTCCCGAAAAAGGGTTTGATAGTCGGTTACTGCCTAAACAAATTTGCCAGCATATCTCTTTTCCTTTGCCAAACTCATAGCAAATACATACAAATCGATGATTTGAGTTTGGCAAAGGAAAAGAGATATGCTGGCAAATTTGTTTAGGCAGTAACCGACTATCAAACCCTTTTTCGGGAGGTTCAAGTGTAGTTCACGTTGGGTTGAGTGAATTACCCGAATTTATTCTGATAATTGGTTGATAGTTTTGCTGCAAGTAGAGGATGCTGATGAGGAATGTGGTAATTCCGAAACAGCTGTACATCCAACCATCTTGCAGTCTATAGGGCTTTGCCCAAATAAATTTGACAAGCATACTTTTCCTCTGTTGGTTAAGCTACACTTGTAGTCTAGTCAATGCATGGCTTTAAGCTGAGATCAAAAAACAAAAAAACAACAATAAAAATTTTATTTCTATAGAACATTTTGTCAAACTTTCATTTCTATAGAAAATTTTGTCAACATTTTATTTCTACAGAAAATGTTGACAAAATTTTATTCCTTTACGAAATGTGGTCAAAAATTTATTTTATAGAAAATTTGTCAAACTTTTATTCCTATAGAAGATGTTCTCCAAATATTATTTCTGTAGAAAATGTTGTCAAAACTTTATTTCTATGGAAAATTTTGTCAATATTTTATTCCTATAGAAAATTTTGTCAAAAATATATTTCTATAGAAAAATTTATCAAAATGTATTTCTATTGGAAATTGTCTTTTCAACATTTAATATCTATAAAAATTGTATCAATTTTTTTTATAGAAAATTTTTTCAAAATTTTATTTCTATAAAAAATTTTGTCAAAATTTTATTTCTTTAGAAAATTTTGTCAAAATTTCATTTCTATAGAAAATTTTGTCAAAATTTTATTTTTATAGAAAATGTTGTCAAAATTTTATTTCTATAGAAAACTTTCTCAAAATTTTATTTCTATCGAAAATCTTGTCAAAATGTTATTTCTATGGACAATTTTGTCCAATTTTTTTTTTTCTATACAAAATTTTGACAAAATTTTATTTCTATAGAAAATTTTGACAAAATCTTATTTTTATAGAAAATTTTATTTCTATCGAAAATCTTGTCAAAATTTTATTTCTATAGAAAATTTTGTCCAATTTTTTTTTTCTATACAAAATTTTGACAAAATTTTATTTTTATAGAAAATTTTCTCAAAATTTTATTTCTATCGAAAATCTTGTCAAAATTTTATTTCTATGGACAATTTTTTCAAAACTTATTTCTATGGACAATTTTTTAAAAATTTTATTTCTATAGAAAATTTGACAAAATTTTATATCTATAGAAAATTTTGACAAAATTTTATTTCGATAGAAAATTTTCTCAAATTTTATTTCGATAGAAAATTTTCTTAAATTTTATTTCTATCGATAATCTTGTCAAAATTTTATTTCTATACACAATTTTTTCAAAATTTTATTTCTGTAGAAATTTTTGTCAAAAGATTATTTCTACAGAAAATTTTTTCAAAATTTTATTTCTATGGAAAATTTTGTTAAAATTTTATTTCCCGAGAAATTTTTTGGCAAACGTTAATGGCTAGAGAAAATTTTGTCAAAATTTTATTTCTAAAGAAAATTTTGTTAAAATTTTATTTCCAAAGAAAATTTTCTCAAAATTTTATTTCTATAGATATTCTTGTCAAAATTTTATTTCTATAGACAAGTTTCTAAAAATTTTATTTTATAGAAAAAATGTTCTCAAAATTTTATTTCTATAGAAAATTTTGACAAATTTTATTTCTATAGAAAATTCTGTCAATTTTTATTTCTTAGAAAATGTTCTCAAAATTTTATTTTGGTAGAAAATATTGTTAAAATTTTGTTTCTAAAGAAAATTTGTCAAAATTTTATTTCTATAGAAGACTTTGGCAAAATTTTATTTCTATAGAAAATTTTGTCAAAATTTTATTTCTATAGAAAATTTTGTCAAAATTTTCTTACTATAAAAAATTTTGTCAAAATTTTATTTCTATAGGAGATTTTGTTAAAATGTTATTTCTATAGAAGATTTTGTCAAAATTTTATTTCTATAGAAATTTTGACAAAATTTTATTTTTCAAGAAAATGTTGCCAAAATTTTATTTCTACAGAAAATTTTGTCAAACGTTAATGCCTAGAGAAAATTTTATTTCTATACAAAATTTTGACAAAATTTTATTTCTCAAAATTTTATTTCTATAGAAAATCTTGTCAAAATTTTATTTCTATCAAAAATTTGTCAAAATTTTATTTGTATAAGAAATTTTGTCAAAATTTTACTTCTATAGAAATTTTGACAAAATTTTATTTCTATAGAAAATTTTGACAAAATTTTATTTCTATAGAAAATTCTGTCAAATTTTTATTTCTTAGAAAATGTTCTCAAAATTTTATTTCTGTAGAAAATATTGTTAAAATTTTGTTTCTAAAGAAAATTTGTCAAAATTTTAGTTCTATAGAAGATTTTGGCAAAATTTTATTTCTATAGAAAATTTTGTCAAAATTTTATTTCTATAGAAAATTTTGTCAAAATTTTATTTCTATAGAAAATTTTGTCAAAAATTTTCTTACTATAAAAATGTTGTCAAAATCTTATTTCTATAAGAAATTTTATCAAAATTTCATTTCTATAGATAATTTTGTCAAAATTTTATTTCTATAGAAGATTTTGTCAAAACTTTATTTCTATAGAAGATTTTGTCAAAATTTTATTTCTATAGAAAATTTTGTCAAAATTTTCTTACTATAACAAATTTTGTCAAAATTTTATTTATATAGGAGATTTTGTTAAAATTTTATTGCTATAGAAGATTTTGTCAAAATTTTTTTTTCTATAGAAAATTTTGACAAAATTTTATTTTTCTAGAAAATGTTGTCAAAATTTTTATTTCTATAGAAAATTTAGTTCTATACTTCCTTAATTATCTCAATATCTCATCATTTGGAGAAGTTCATGGGATTTTCTGTTTCGGTAAACTACTTTGATATGCCACAAAAGTTTTGCATTTCCGTCTTCACCCTCAACTCCCCCCATCCATGAAGTATTCTGTGGATGACATACAGTATGCGGCCATATGTCTTGCATGCGTTTATTACTACATAAACATAATTGCCCCATAAATCATTGGGTAATTGCTGCAGAATATCATCGTCATCAACATCGCCATACTATTGCCTTGTGGTAATGTGTTTGCAGAATATATATTTTCGCTTCTGAAGCTGGCGTTGCGTGAATTTTCCATACATTTTTATTCAATCTTTGTCCTCAATGGTTTTTCCTTGTGGTTGTTAATTGCAAATTTTCCCTGCTGCCTTTTCTTTCATGGTGTATGGTATCGAAAGAGATGCATTAATGCCAACGCATTTATTTCTTTTTGTGTTTTTTGGCTTAATTTAATGTGCTAAAATGTAATAATTTGTTAAGGAATTATTGAAGTCATATATAATTAGGGTCCAAAATCTTATATTCTTTATGTTTATGTTAGTATACTCTTGCAGGAGCAGTGAACCTCTTTAAATGAATGAAGGTTGAAGGAAACCTGTATTTTAAGTCTGAATGAAATATGGCTTAAGTGTCCGAATTCTATACATAAGAGTGAATCTCATACACCACAAGAAATGTTTCGAAAAGTGAGGACCAGATTTGATCGAGATCCACGCTGCAGTGGAAGCTAACTTGCTTAAACAAATCACGAGAACAGATGCAACCATATCGAAATTAAATTAAATGAAATTTTCTATAGAAATGAAATTTTGACAAAATTTTCTACAAAAATGAAATTTTGACAAAATTTTCTAGAGAAATAAAATTTTGACAAAATTTTCTATAAAAATAAAATTTTGAAAACAAATCTGTAAAAATTTTCTATAGAAATAAAATTTTGACTTCAAAATAAGGTTGTTTTCAAATTTGGTAGACAATTTGGTTAAAATTGTATTTCTATAGAAAATTAGTCAAAATTTTATTCTTAGAGAAGCTTTGGACAAAGTTTTACTCCTAGAGAATATTTGGCAAAATTTAATCCTAAAGAATATTTGGCAACATTTTATTCCTAGAGAAAATTTTATCCAAATGTTATTCCTAGAAAAATTGTTGTCGAAATTTTATTCCTGACGAACATTTTTGTCCAAATGTTATACCTAGAGAAACATTTATCAAAAATTTTACTTCGAGAAATAATTTTATCACAATTGTATTCCTAGACAAAATTTTGTCAAAATGTTATTCTTAGAGAAAATTTTGTCAACGTTTTATTCCTAGTGAAAATTTGTTCAAAATATTATTTTTATAGAAAATTTTGTCAAAATTTTATTTCTATAGAAAATTTTGTCAAAATTTTATTTTTATAGAAAATTTTGTCAACATTTTATTCCAGAGAAAATGTTGTCAAAATTTTATTCCTAGCGAAAATTTTGTCAAAAGTTTTTTTTTTATAGATTTTTTAAATGTTATTCCTCGAGAAAGTAAGGTTACACTGAAAAAAATATTGTCGTGAGGTCAAAGATTTCATGTCTTTAAAATACGAATGCAAATTTTGCTTAGCATAGAAGACGCATTTCTCTAGTATAAAGTTTTTTTCCTTGACCAAAGGTCGATAAACTTTTCAATGAAGTCGTATTGTACTTATAATTAAGTGATTTGATTTAAAAATGGATATCATAACATGAAAGAAAAAATGTTTGGGCTAAGGTCAACTTGACTTTAATAATTTAGAAAAAATCTTTAAATTTAATGAAATTGTCTTTAAATTTGTTGTCTTTTTGCATCTTGACTACAAAGCAAAAAATCGTTCAAATATAGGACATGTTTTGCAACACTTTATTTTAAAGACGTTTTGTACTTGAAACACAGCATAATTTCTGCTAGAAGTCGAGCCTTAATTTGGAAAATAAAGTCGCCGTTAACTTGTTTTTAAAGGACTTTGATAGCATATGAAGAAAAAAAGCTGAAAAAGCGAAAAATTAAAATTTGCTTCCTAGAAGCAAGAACACAAAACCCCATTTTAAAAGAGAATTGTGTCTTAAAAGTATCCTTACTTGTATTCTCCGCTTCTTTGGCTCGGAATCAATACCAAATTTTTTAAAGTAAAGACAAAATCTTTGGAACCGGGTATGCTTTTTTTCAGTGTAGGTTAGGTTATCTTATTCTTTTAAAAAAATTTGTCACAATGTTATTCCTAGAGAACATTTCGTCAAAATTTTATTCCTGGAGAATATTTTGTCAAAATGTTATTCCTAGAGAAAATTTTGTCAACGTTTTATTCCTAGTGCAAATTTTGTAAAAATTTTATTCTTAGAGAAAATGTTGTCAAAATTTTATTCTTAAAGAAAAATTTGTCAAAAGTTTATTTTTAGAGAATATTTTATTAAAATGTTATTCCTACACTGAAAAAAAACATACCAGGTTCCAAAGATTTTGTCTTTAATCTAAAAATTTTGGTATTGATTCCGAGCCAAAGAAGCGGAGAATACAAGTAAGGACACTTTTAAGACACATTCTCTTTTAAATTTCAAAGTCCTTTAAAAACGAGTTAACGAATCCAAATTCAGACTCGACTTCCCGTAAAAATTATGCTATGTTTCAAGTAAAAAACTTCTTTAAAATAAAGTTTTTAAAAACATGTCCTATATTTGAACGATTTTTTGCTTTGTAGTCAAGATGCAAAAATACAACAAATTTAAAGACAATTTCATTAAATTTAAGGAATTTTTCTGAATTATTAAAGTCAAGTTGGCCTTAGACCAAAATATTTTCTTTCATATTATGATACCCATTTTTAGGTCAAATCACTTAATTATAAGGACAATACGACGTCATTAAAAAGTTTATCGACTTTTGGACAAGGAAAAAAACTTTATATTAGAGAAATGCGTCTTCTATGATATGCAAAATTTGCATTCGTATTTTAAAGGCATGAAATCTTTGACCTCCCGACAATATTTTTATCAGTGTAGAGAAGGTTAGGTTAGGTTATTTTATTCATTGAGAACATGTGGCAAAATGTTATTCCTAGAAAACATTTGGTCTAAATTTTATTCCTGGAGAACACTCTGTCAAATTGTATTCTTCGAGAAAATTTTGTAAAAATTTTGTTCAAATTTTATTTATATACAAAATCAAAACATCAAGGATTCTACCAAGCACTAAAAATGTGCCATTTTTAATTGAATTTTACCAACTGTGGCAACCCTGCAATCGTTTTCAAAATTGGTTCAGAATAGAACGCTATCGATTTTGGATTTTTCCTCCGATTTACGTGAAATTGGCCAATTGTTTTGTTCGGAAATAACTGTGATTTTAACAGACAGACGAACAAGTTTCAATTCTATCACAACGACCATTTTAAATAACCTAAGAGGCCATTGTTGATATTGTCTTGTAGAGGATATAATGAACTTTAAATTCCAATTCCATGGGGCTGTCATTTGTACTTTGGTAGCACTTTGTGCCATCTATCCTGTACTCTTCCGCATGATATCATTAAATATTTCACGGTAAGGAGTCTCGCTCCTTATAATTGCAGTAAAAACAAGTATATACGGCCGTAAGTTCGGCCAGGCCGAAGCTTATGTACCCTCCATCATGGATTGCGTAGAAACTTCTTCTAAACACTGTCATCCACAATCGAATTACTTAAGTTGCGGTAACGCTTGCCGATGGCAAGGTATCTTAAAACCTCCTAACACCATCTTCTAAATTGTATGTAAGTCCATACGTGGTATATATTATATAATTCAGTTTGACAAAGTAGACATAAAATTTTGACAAAATTTTCTACAGAAATAAAATTTTAACAAAATTTTCTAAAGAAATAAAATTTTCACAAAATTTTCTATAGAAATAAAATCTTTCTAGATTATTTTTGGCTCGAGTGGCAACAATGATTATGAACCGAATAAAATTTGAACAAAATTTTCTATAGAAATAAAATTTTTACAAAATTTTCTATAGAAATAAAATTTTGACAATGATGAAAATTTTATTATGAACCGAATAAAATTTTAACAAAATTTTCTCTAGAAATAAAATTTTGACAAAATGTTCTATAGAAATAAAATTTTGACAAAATTTTCTATAGATATAAAATTTTGGTAGATTATTTTTGGCTCTAGTGGCAACCATGATTATGAACCGATATGGACCAATTTTTGTGTGATTGGACCAATTTTGGTATGGTTGTTAGCGACCATATACTAACACCACGTGCCTAATTTGAACCGGATCGGATGAATTTTGCTCCTCCAAGAGGCTCCGGAGGTCAAATCTGGAGAATGTTTTATATGGGGGCCATATATAATTATGGACCGATATGGACCAATTCTGGCACGGTTGTTAAAGATCATATACTAACACCATGTTCCAAATTACAACCGGATTGGATGAAATTTGCTTCTCTTGGAGACTTCGCAAGCCAAATCTGGGGATCGGTTTATATGGGGGCTATATATAATTATGAACCGATGTGGACCAATTTTTGCATGGTTGTTAGAGACCATATACCAATATCATGTACCACATTTCAGGCGGATCGGATGAAATTTGCTTCTCTTTGAGGCTCCGCAACCCAAATCTGGGGATCGGTTTATATGGGCGCCATATATAATTATGGACCGATGTGAACCAATTTTTGCACGGTTGTTAGAGACCATATACCAACACCATGTACCAAATTTCAGCCGGATCGGATGAAGTTTGCTTCTCTTTTAGGCTCCGCAAGCCAAATCTGGGGATCGGTTTATATGGGGGCTATATATAATTATGGACCGATGTGGACCAATTTTTGCACGGTTGTTAGAGACCATATACTAACACCATATACCAAATTTCAACCGGATCGGATGAATTTTGCTCCTCCAAGAGGCTCCGCAAGCCAAATCTGAGCGTAGGTTTATATGGGGGCTATACGTAAAAGTGGTCCGATATGGCCCATTTGCAATACCATCCGACGTACATCAATAACAACTACTTGTGCCATGTTTCAAGTCGATAGCTTGTTTCGTTCGGAAGTTAGCGTGATTTCAACAGACGGTCGGACGGACATGCTTAGATCGACTCAGAATTTCACAACGACCCAGAATATATACACGTTATGGGGTCTTAGAGCAATATTTCGATGTGTTACAAACGGAATGACAAAGTTATTATACCCCCATCCTATGATGGAGGGTATAAAAATATTGCTATTGCTGTAAACCATCACCAATGAGTGGTTTTCTTATACCCTCCACCATAGGATGGGGGTATATTAGCTTTGTCATTCCGTTTGTAACACATCGAAATATTGCTCTAAGACCCCATAACGTGTATATATTCTGGGTCGTTGTGAAATTCTGAGTCGATCTAAGCATGTCCGTCCGACCGTCTGTTGAAATCACGCTAAACCTACGCTCAGATTTGGCTTGCGGAGCCTCTTGGAGGAGCAAAATTCATCCGATCCGGTTGAAATTTGGTACATGATGTTAGTATATGGTCTCTAACAACCATGTAAAAATTGGTCAACATCGGTCCATAATTATATATAGCCCCTATATAAACCGATCCCCATATTTGGCTTGCGTAGCCTCTAAGAGAAGCAAATTTCATCCGATCCGGCTGAAATTTGGTACATGGTGTAAGTCTATGGTCTCTAACAACTATGCAAAAATCGGTCCACATCGGTCCCTAATAATATGAAGCCCCCATATAAACCGATCCCCAGATTTGGCTTGCGGAGCCTTGGTACATAGTACTAGTATATGGTATTTAACAAACATGCAAAAATTGGTCCACATCGGTCCATAATTATATATAGCCCACATATAAACAATTTTTTCTATAGACAATTTTGTCAAAATTTTATTCCTATAGAAAATTTTATTTCTATGGAAAATTTTGTCAAAATTTTATTTCTATAGAAAATTTTGTCAAAATTTTATTTCTATAGAAAATTTTGTCAAAATCTTATTGCTTTAGAAAATGTTGTCAAAATTTTATTTCAATAGAAAATTTTTTATTCGGCTTTTTTTTTTGTTTAATTATAACCCGTGTGGACTAACTTACAATTGAGAAGACGGTGTTAAGAAGTATTAAGATACCTTGCCATCGGCAAGTGTCACAACAACCCAAGTAATTCGATTGTGGATGACAGTCTTTAGTACAAATTTGTATGCAATCCAAGGTGGAGGGTACATAAGCTTCGGCCTGGCTGAACTTACGGCCGTATATACTTGTTTTTGGATTGGGAACATAGTACTATGACAATGCCCTTATATGATATCTTTGTATATGTGTGAGTGTGTTATTTTAAGGATCTCCTCATTGTTATTAAAGCGAAGTACATCTCTTCACATATGCAAGTAGAGTATGCGATGCGATAAAAATGAATGGCTAAAGCGTTTATGCATCCCCCACTTAGCGACCTATTGACTACAGAGTTTCATCATTGAATGGTTGGTTCTCTATGGAGCCGTCTCTATCTACACCAGAAACGATCCTTGCTGGTACATGTACTTACAATTATTTCCTTAAAGTACTATGACTGTTTCAATTTAAATGTTTTATCGATACCATTTGGGCTCTGTCCTTATTTTATGAATGAGGGGTAAGGTAATTTCATATGTAGGAGGTGTGTGTGGGGGGATTCATGCGGTTCATAAAGACCTTGATCCACTTTTTTACAGACAGGATTGCTTTCATTGATGTGTACCACACACACATACATACAGAGAAATGTTTATTTTTATTTATAATTGAAAATTGTCGTAAACGTTTAACATCCTTGTGGGTTGGAGACGGGAGCGTTGGCTAAGTATAAGTATAACCATGCTCAGAGTATAACTTCTCCACCTATGGTATGTAATTTCATGCTTATTTAAATATTCTTTGACTTGTGGGTTAAAAACACACACAACTGCCACGTTGTCTCGTTTTCTTCAAAACGTCTCCGATTGCTATGAATTGCTGTCGTATGGTTGTGGAGCGGGGGGAATATTAAAAGCATATAGGAAAGCCAACACTTTTTTCTGTGTGGCCAGGGGAAGGGATCCACCATTCCTTACCACCTTTCCTTAAATATCACATTAAAGGCATCAATGTCTACGCCCGCACCCCCTCCCCAAATCGTGCTTGCCGTCATATCAGCCTTGCCGGCGACACGTGACTATCACAGTGTCACTACAATATAGGCTGCGACAGCTGCTGTTGCTGCCTTTAGTGCACGCGTGTCTTTCTAGAGTGGAGTCAAGCGTTTTACATCTCAAGTGTATGTCTTTCTATTTTTAGGTATTCCCTCCCCCACCCAAAGCGATATTTTAAGGGGTTCCTAAGCTTAAATTTCTTAAGAAGTCACTGTTAATTGCCTAATTTGGAGAAACTAAAATGCATTACAATGAGGCTTGAAACTCAAATTGCCTTGGCGTTGACTTTAGGGTGGTGTTAAATAGAAAAATATCACCACCTTGAGTTGGAGTGATGGGTCTGAGATGTCTAAGGCTTCATGAGTTATGACACAAGATTCTTGTTAATATCACACGCTTGAGGATATAATTCATAAATGCTGGCAATAGTCTAAGTGTCAGTTGATATCCCTCTAATGAATCTTAGGATATTACCATTGCAGCAATTGTTGATTTAAATGTCACAGGTGGTAAATAATGCATTAAACAATGTGACATAATAATTATTCCCATCTACTAATGAAGAAGGTTTATTAGATGTTAATATCAGAGGTAAATACCGACAAACACTAAAGTTGGTTGACGTTAACCTCCCTATACCCGAAACTTACCTTACCTCGAAAGAATTTTCTTCTTCAAAAATTCAATAAAAATTATAATTGATTCCACAATATTTATACCCTGCACTATAGGATGGGCGGTATACTAAGTTGGTCATTTCGTTTGTAACACATCGAAATATTGGTCTTAGACTCCATAAACTATATAAATTCTGGGTTGTGGTGGTATATATTAGAAAAAAAGGTATGCAAGTCTACAAATAATTACGAATGATATGGACTTTTGCACGGTACCTAGGGAGTCAGAGTTGAAATATGGGGGTCGCTTATATGGGGGCTATATACAATTATGAACTTGATATGGACCAATTTTTGTGTGATTGAGGATCGATTTATCTGAGGGCTATATATAACTATAGACCGATATGGACATAGTTAGGCATGGTTGTTAACGGCCACACGCTCACAAAAAATCGCTTCTGTAACATATACTCCCAAACATATTTTGCTTCAAGCATATATATTTTTGGGTATTGCCCAAACATTTATATGTTTGATCTCTTCCAATATATAATATGTTTGAAAGCATATTGGTCTAAACAATATATGTTTGGGTAGTCTAAGTTCCAAACATTTTGTATTTTTGCATCCAAATTCAATAATGTTGTCTTCCAAAAAACAATATGTTATTATGTGAACATATAATATGTTTGGAAGCATTTTGCACCCAAAAATATTATATGCTCAAAAAAATTCTCACAAACAATATTGTGCTCAAAATTTTATTTATTTATTTATATATTTACAATCATAATGAATTATGAAAAAACAGCTAATATAGGTGCTAACAACATAGGTTTTCGACCTGAATGCTCAAAATTTTGTTTCTGCCCAATTGTATATTCCCCCACATCTTTCTCACTTCCACGAGATTTTTTAGTTCTTAGCACCTTTTTCTGTAATACAAACATTGTAGAAGAAATTACTCAATTGTATGATTTTTTTTATTTTAATTTTACCTTTTGCCGGGCGGGGATTCGAACAGCGGACCACACAGTTTGTAAGGCTCAAAGAAGTAGCTGATCAATTGCCCAAGGAAAAATAAAATGTTAATTTTGTAATAACAAGCAACAACCACCAACTTAATTCAATATCGCTCCCTGTTAAATATCGCTCCAAGCTACTAAACACATATATGTTTATAGGCTATTTCTAAATTAATATATGTTTGCATCCAAGCTTATTATATTTACAAACATTTTATGTCCCAAACATAATATGTTCTAACATATTAACATATATGTCCCAAACATGTTATGCTAGTTTATGAACATTATATGCTTGCACTCAAAAATATTGTGTTTAAAAATTTGTGTTCCAAACATATAATGTTTATAGCTAAACATATGAAAAACAGTCTTTTTCATCCGTGCATATACTAGCAAAATGTACCAAATTTCAACTGACTCGGAGGAAATTCACTCCTTCAAGAGGCTCCAAAACCAAATCTCGGGATCGGTTTATATGGGGGCTATATATGATTATGGACTGATATGGACCACTTTTGGCATGGTTGTTAAATATCGTATACTACCACCACGTACCAAATTTCAACCAGATCGGATGAATTTTGCTTCTCCAAAAGGCACCGGAGGTCAAATCTGGGGATCGGTTTATATGGGGGCTATATATAATTATGGGCTGATATGAACCAATTCATGCATGGTTGTTGGATACCATATACTAACATCACGTACCAAATTTCAACCGAATCCGATGAATTTTGCTCTTCCAAGGGGCTCCGGAGGTCAAATCTAGAGATCGGTTTATATAGGGGCTATATATAATTATGGACCGATTTCGACCAATTTTTGCATGGGTGTTTGAGGCCATATATTAACACCACGTACCAAATATCAACTGAATCAGATGAAGTTTGGTCTTCCAAGATGCTCCTGAGGTCAAATCTGGCGATCGGTTTATATGGAGCTATATATAATTATGCACCGATGTGGACCAATTTCTGCATGGTCATTAGAGACCATATACTAACACCATGTACCAAATTTCAGCCGGATAGGATGAAATTTGCTTCTCTTAGAGGCTCCGCAAGCCAAATCTGGGGATCGGTTTATATGGGGGCTATATATAATTATGGACCGATATGGACCAATTTTTGCATGGTTGTTGAAGACTATATACTAACACAATGTACCAAATTTCAGCCGGATCAGATGAAATTTGCTTCTTTTAAAGGCTCCGAAAGCCAAATCGGGGGATCGGTTTATATGGGGGCTATATATAATAATGGACCGATGTGGACCAACTTTTTCATGGTTGTTAGAGACCATATACTAACACCATGTACCAAATTTCATCCGGATCGGATGAAATTTGCTTCTCTTAGAGGCTCCGCAAGCCAAATCGGGGTATCGGTTTATATAAGGGCTATATAGAATTATTGACCGATGTAGACCAATTTTTGCATAGTTGTTAGAGACCATATACTAACACCATGTACCAAATTTCAGCCGGATCGGATGAAATTTTCTTCTCTTAGAGGCTCCATAAGCCGAATCTGGGGATCGGTTTATATGGGGGCTATATATAATTATTGACCGATGTGGACCAATTTTTGCATGGTTGTTAAAGACCATATACTAACACAATGTACCAAATTTCAGCCGGATCGGATGAAATTTGCTTCTCTTGGAGGCTCCGAAAGCCAAATCGGGGGATCGGTTTGTATGGGGGCTATATATAATTATGAACCGATGTGGACCAATTTTTGCATAGTTGTTAGAGACCATATACTAACACCAGTTACCAAATTTCAGCCGGATCGGATGAAATTTTCTTCTCTTAGAGGCTCCGCAAGCCAAATCTGGGGATCGGTTTATATGGGGGCTATATATAATTATGGACCGATGTGGACCAATTTTTGCATGGTTGTTAGAGACCATATACTAACACCATGTACCAAATTTCAGCTGGATCGGATTAAATTTGCTTCTCTTAGAGGGTCTGCAAGCCAAATTTGGGGGTCCGTTTATATGGGGGCTATACGTAAAAGTGGACCGATATGGCCCATTTGAATTCCATCCGACCTACATCAATAACAACTACTTGTGCCAAGTTTCAAGTCAATAGCTTGTTTCGTTCGGAAGTTAGCGTGATTTCAACAGACGGACGGACGGACATGCTCAGATCGACTCAGACTTTCACCACGACCCAGAATATATATACTTTATGGGGTCTTAGAGCAATATTTCGATGTGTTACAAAAGGAATGACAAAGTTAATATACCCCCCATCCTATGGTGGAGTGTATAAAAATATTAGAATTTTTAAATTTTTTTGGTCGAAACTGGGGTTAAATTACGTGGATGTAAATTAGTGATCTGATTTTAGTCATCTCAAATATTTTGTATAGGTAGTGGTAGTGTCTTTTGAACTAAAACCAAAAAAGAAATCAATTTTAGAATACACCCACGGAAAAATTATTTTCTTCCGGAATGGAATTTTAGACAAACGAATTTTCCTTTTGCTAAAAAGTATTTTCTTTAAGAGCAAATAAACCCGATTTTTTTTGAAAGCGTTACAACGATTGCATCTGACCTTTTTATTTGTCTTTAAATATAATATTTGAGTGTCAAAAGAAAACTTTGTGTATCTTAAATTTCGTTCCCCACAAAAGAAATTTCTTCTTTATTTTTTCAATTTTTTTTAAATTTTGGGATTTTTCCACCCAAAAAGGATAATTTACAAGAGACGCCAAAGAAAATTATATTTATTAATTATTATTTTTTTTCGGGTTGATTATAGTGTATATTATTGAATTAACAAAAAATAAGATTCGGCTATATTTAATTAGAAATATTTTGAAAATATTTTTACTTTTGGAGAATATTTTTGATAAAAACAAAACCCCTCATTTATAACAACAGAAGAATTTGGGATGAACGAGTTTTTGTCATGTATTACGGTTTATGCTAATTTTATTAGGTTTTTGTTTTCGATTTTAGTTAATGTTTGTTATTAGCAAATCCACAAAAAAAAATCAGTAAATTTTATAAATTAACGTTATTTGTAGATTTTTTGTTTAAATTTTAACACATTTGCCTTTTTGATAGCATTTTGAGGAATTGTAATAAAAAATTATATCTTTGAATTTTATTTCTTTTTATGATTTTGTTTTATATTTGTTGTTAGTTTTCCATACAGAAAATAATATAATTGCTAATTTTAAACTTCTAAAAATAAAAGTTTGAAAATTTGTGAAAATTTCCAATTTTTTACTTTATGTCCACCTTGCGGTCCACCTATGCTCTCAAAATTTGAATTGGTCAGTATCGCGGCTCTAACCATACCACGTTTCAAATCACGATCAATACCCGTACACAAATGATGGGCATTCGCTTATTTGTGTTATCTCAACCCTCTATGCAGTCATACACTTTTGATCCCCAGGACGTAGGTATTGCATATCGCACAACTTTTAGATATGACCCCAATATAACGATCCTTGGATTTGACTTGTGGAACTTCTTGGAAGACCAAATTTCATACGATCCGATTGAAATACGGTACATAATGTAAGCGTGCTAAAAGCATAGTGAACGGTTTGTACTCACGCTTGCCACAGTTGGTAGAAGTTTTGATGTTTTGGTAGATTTTGCAAAACAGCTATGAGGTACCTTGTATTGAAATAAAATTTCCTGTAGAAATAAAATTTTGACAAAATTTCCTGTAGAAATAAAATTTTGACAAAATTTCCTGTAGAAATAAAATTTTTACTAAATTTTCTGTAGAAATAAAGTTTTGACAAAATTTTCTATAGAAATAAAGTTTTGACAAAATTTTCTATAGAAATAAAGTTTTGACAAATTTTTCTATAGAAATAAATTTTTTACAAAATTTTTTGTAGAAATAAAATTTTTACAAAATTTTTTGTAGAAATAATTTTTTTACAAAATTTTCTATAGAAATAAAATTTTGGCAAAATTTTCTATAGAAATAAAATTTTAACATAATTTTCTATAGAAATAAAATTTTAACAAAATTTTTTATAAAAATACAGTTTTTACAAAATTTTCTATAGAAATAAAATTTGTAAAAAAATTTCTATAGAAATAAAGTTTTGACAAAATTTTATATAGAAATAAATTTTTTACAAAATTTTTTGTAGATATAAAATTTTTACAAAATTTTCTGTAGAAATAAGATTTTGACAAAATTTTCTAACGAAATAAAATTTTGACAAAATTTTCTATAGAAATAAAATGTTGACAAAATTTTCAATAAAAATAAAGTTTTGACAAAATTTTCTATAAAAATAAAATTTTGACAAAATTTTCAATAAAAATAAAGTTTTGACAAAATTTTCTATAAAAATAAAATTTTGTAGAAATAAATTTTTACAAAATTTTCTATAGAAATAAAATTTTGGCAAAATTTTCTATAGAAATAAAATTTTAACAAAATTTTCTATAGAAATAAAATTTTAACAAAATTTTTTATTAAAATATAGTTTTGACAACATTTTCTATAGAAATAAAATTTGTAAAAAAATTTCTATAGAAAAAAAGTTTTGACAAAATTTTATATAGAAATAATTTTTTTTACAAAATTTTTTGTAGATAAAAAATTTTTACAATATTTTCTGTAGAAATAAGATTTTGACAAAATTTTCTATAGAAATAAAATGTTGACAAAATGTTCAATAAAAATAAAGTTTTAACAAAATTTTCTATAAAAATAAAATTTTGACAAAATTTTCTATAGAAATAAAATTTTGACAAAATTTTCTATAGAAATAAAGTTTAGACAAAATTTTCTATAGAAATAAAGCCTTGACAAAATTTTCTATAGAAATACAATTTTTACAAAATTTTCTATAGAAATAAAGTTTTGACAAAATTTTCTATAGAAATAAATTTTTTACAAAATTTTTTGTAGAAATAAAATTTTAACAAAATTTTTTGTAGAAATAAAATTTTTACAAAATTTTCTGTCGAAATAAAGTTTTAACAAAATTTTCTATAGAAATAATTTTTTACAAAATTTTCTATAGAAATAAAATTTTGACAAAATTTTCTATAGAAATAAAAATTTTGGCAAAATTTTCTATAGAAATAAAATTTTAACAAAATTTTTTATAAAAATAAAGTTTTGACAAAATTTTTTATAGAAATAAAAATTTTAAAAAATTTTCTATAGAAATAAAATGTTGACAAAATTTTCTATAAAAATAAAAATTTCACAAAATTTTCTGTAGAAAATAAGATTTTGACAAAATTTTCTAACGAAATAAAATTTTGACAAAATTTTCTATAGAAATAAAATTGACAAAATTTTCTATAGAAATAAAGTTTTGCCAAAATTTTCTATAAAAATAAAATTTTGACAAAATTCTCTATAGAAATAAAATTTTGACAAAATTTTCTATAGAAATAAAGTTTTGACAAAATTTTCTAATCAAAATAAAATTTTTACGAAATTGAATTTCTTAATTTCCTATTTATTAATTGATGTTGGTGCCTAATTCTATCATTTCTGTGATTGTTGAAGTTGCAATGAAGGATTAATAGGATCTATTAATTTTGCGATTGAAGACAAAAATATATCCTCCCTTGCATATCCATCATTTGTGAGTGAATTCAATTCGAGTGGGGTGAAAAAGTGGGTGACAATGTTATCGTCAACATGAATTCAAAAAATATCTATGTAATCACATGGTCCATCACATCTAATACACTTTTCCAGATAAAAACATATTCCCGATATCATTTGATCAGAATTCGTGTTTTTTGCATAGTTTTGCAAAAATATCCTCCAAAGCGATTATCAATTAAACAAACACCCACACAAGGACCAACTTCTTTTTCAAAGCCACATATAAACCTGGTAATGGTTTGCAAAACGATCCGTGAGTTGGTCGCCGTTAGTATGCAGAACCTTGCCATTCAACGTCAGGATGTATGGCTCCACGCAGTTCATTTTCGTTTAGTATGCATACGTGTTTTATTTATTTTTTCTTCTCTCTCTCTCTCTCATTTTTTTGTTCGTCCTTTCTTTCATTGCACCACAGGTTTTTCATGTTTTCCAATCAAAATTTATTGACCGAGAATTTTCAATCAATCGTTTTGTGGTTTTAGCTACGAATAGATATTTTACCAACATCATCATCATCGTCATCAGCAGCAGCCGCATCATTTCTATGGATGTCGCCATCGTCTTTCACCTTTGGTATCGTTGGTCCTATAGAGTTATCCGCATATCGTCCTTGTGGTTTATGATACCTGGCTAAAACCATGTAAGTATATCAAAGTCCATGCATGCGCGAAGGAGTATACATCATACTCACATGGCCAAACATACATACACACACGTATATAACATTGGCGCTTGAACACCATGCATTCATGCAAAACCAGTCGTAGAGCAATTAAGGACGTTTTCATAATCATCACAGAGATGTTTGTTATTGCTGAGTGATAATGCGAGGGGTATGAAAGGTGATGACTACAGAGAAAGTTGACTCAAACTACCTATTGGACAATGGTGATTAGAGATTGTAATCACAATCAAACTGACGACTTATTTAAAATTAGGAAAAGCCCACTTTTAGATTATTTTAAAAATTTGCAAAACAAAACTTCTCTAAACTAAACTTCTCTAATTTTAAAATGTTTCCAAATAAAGAAAAATCAACTTTTTGATACTACGACTTTATCAAAATTAAGAAAAGTTTTCAAAATTTGGAAACGTTAACAAATTTGGGAAAATCTATAGTTTTTGAAAGACTTTGATTTTTGGAAAAACTTCACTTTCTAAAATTTAGAAAAGTAAAAAATTTTATCGTGGCCAAAATCAAAACTGCATTAGTCTACTTTTGACGACTTTTTGATTTTCGATTAATTTAAAAATGGTACATTTTGAAATTTTATAAGAGTCGATATTCTGCAGTTCTGCTAATTTTTCTACATTTAAAAATTAGGAAAAGTCATTGTTTAAAATTCTAGAAAGTCGCTTTCTGATTTTCCGAATTTTAGAAAATTTTAAAACGTCTACTTGTCAAATTTTCGACGAATATTTGGGGGCTATATATATATATATATATATATATATATATATATATATATATATATATATATATATATATATATATATATATATATATATATATATATATATATATATATATATATATATATATATATATATATATATATATATATATAAATAAAAATATATAAAATATAGATCGATACCGACCAAATTTGGCATGGTTGTTATCGGCCATACACTAGCGAAATGTACCAAATTTCAACCGGATCGGATGAATTTTGCTCCTTCAAGAGGCTCCGGAGGTCAAATTTTAGGATCGGTTTAAATATGGGTTATATACAATTATGAACCAATATGGATCAATTTGTGCATGGTTGTTAGAGACCCTATACCAAAACCATGTACCAAATTTCAGCCGGATCGGATGAAATTTGCTTCTCTTAAACGCTACGCAAGCAAAATCCGGTGATCGGTTTATATTGGGGCTATATATAATTATGAACCGATGTGGACCAATTTTTGCACAGTTATTAGAGACCATATACTAACACCATGTACCAAATTTCAGCCAGATCGGTTGAAATTTGCTTCTCTTAGAGCAATCGCAAGCCAATTTTGGGGGTCCGTTTGTATGGGGGCTATACGTAAAAGTGGACCGATATGAACCAATTTTTGCACGATTGTTGGAGATCATATACTAACACCATGTACCAAATTTCAGCCGGATCGGATAAAATTTGCTTTTCTTAGAGCAATCGAAATCCAAATTTGGGGGTCCGTTTATATCGGGGCAATACGTCAAAGTGGACCGATATGAACTAATTTTTGCATGATTGTTGGAGATCATATACTAACACCATGTACCAAATTTCAGCCGGATCGGATGAAATTTGTTTCTCTTAGAGCAATCGCAAGCCAAATTGGGGGGTCCGTTTATATGGGGGCTATACGTAAAAGTGGACCGATATGGACCAATTTTTGCACGGTTGTTAGAAACCATATACTAACATCATGTACCAAATTTCAGCCAGATCGGATGAAATTTGCTTCTCTTAGAGCAATCGCAAGCCAATTTTGGGGGTCCGTTTATATGGGGGCTATACGTAAAAGTAGACCGATATGAACCAATTTTTGCACGATTGTTGGAGATCATATACTAACACCATGTACCAAATTTCAGTCGGATCGGATGAAATTTGCTTCTCTTAGAGCAATCGCAAGCCAAATTTGGGGGTCCGTTTATATGGGGGCTATACGTAAAAGTGGACCGATATGGCCCATTTGCAATACCATCCGACCTACATCAATAAAAACTACTTGTGCCAAGTTTCAAGTCGATAGCTTGTTTCGTTCCGAAGTTTGCGTGATTTCAACAGACGGACGGACGGACAGACGGACGGACATGCTTAGTTCGACTCAGAATTTCACCACGACCCAGAATATATACTTAGAGCAATATTTCGATGTGTTACAAACGGAATGACAAAGTTAATTTACCCCCTACCCTATGGTGGAGGGTATAAAAAAATTAAAAACAAGTATATGCGGCCGTAAGTTCGGCCAGGCCGAATCTTATGTACCCTCCACCATGGATTGCGTAGGAACTTCTACTAAAGGCTGTCACCCACAATCGAATTACTTGGGTTGCGATAACACTTGCCGATGGCAAGGTATCGTAAAACTTTTTAACACTGTCTTCTAAATTGTAAGTTAGTCCATAAGGGGTATATATTAAACAGAAAAAAAGGCCGATTAAATACGTATATAATTCAGTTTGACAAAATTTTCTATAGAAATAAAATTTTGACAAAATTTTCTATAGAAATAAAAACTTGACAAAATTTTCTATAGAAATAAAATGTTGACAAAATTTTCTATGGAAGTAAAATGTTGACAAAATTTTCTATAGCAATAAAATTTTGACCAAATTTTCTATAGAAATAAAATGTTGACAAAATGTTCTATAGAAATAAAATGTTGACAAAATTGTCTATAGAAATAAAATGTTGACAAAATTTTTTACAGAAATAAATTTTTTAAAAAATTTTTTATAGAAATAAAATTTTGACAAAATTTTCTATGGAAATAAAATGTTGACAAACATTGCAATAGAAATAAACTTTTTACAAAACTTTCTATAGAAATGAAATTTTGACAAAACTTTCTATAGTAATAAAATTTGACAATTTTTACATGGCTGTTAGAGGCCATATACTAACGAAATGTACCAAATTTCAACCGCATCGGATGACTTTTGCTCCTCCAAGAGGCTCCGGAGGTCAAATCTGGGGATCGGTTTATATGGGAGCTATATATAATTATGGACCGATATGGACCAATTTTTGCATGGTTGTTAGAGACCATATACTAACACCACGTACTAAATTTCAATTGGATCGGATGAATTTTGCTCATCCAAGAGGCTCCGGAGGTCAAATCTGGGGATCGGTTTATATGGGGGCTATACGTAAACGTGGGCCGATATGGCCCATTTTCAACACCATCCGACCTACATCAATAACAACTACTTGTGCCAAGTTTCAAGTCGATAGCTAGTTTCGTTCGAAAGTTAGCGTGATTTCCACAGACGGACGGACAGCCTGACAGACGGACAGACGGACGGACGGACGGACGGACGGACGGACATGCTTAGATCGACTCAGAATTTCACCACGACCCAGAATATATATACTTTATGGGGTCTTAGAGCAATATTTCGATGTGTTACAAACGGAATAACAAAGTTAATATACCCCCATCCTATGGTGGAGGGTATAAAAAGATCGATCCAATACTATATATTATATACGTATATATATATATACGTATATATAAACTGAATTATATACTATATAATTCAGTTTGACAAAGTAGACATAAAATTTTGACAAAATTTTCTACAGAAATAAAATTTTAACAAAATTTTCTATAGAAAAAAAGTTTCACAAAATTTTCTATAGAAATAAAAATTTGACAAAATATTCTATAGAAAGAAAATTTTGACGAAAATTTCTACAGAAATAAAATGTTAACAATATTTTCTATAGAAATAAACTTTTGACAAAATTTTCTATAGAAATAAAATCTTGGTAGATTATTTGTGGCTCGAGTGGCAACCATGATTATGAACCGAATAAAATTTGAACAAAATTTTCTATAGAAATAAAATTTTGACAAAATTTTCTATAGAAATAAAATTTTGACAAAATTTTCTATAGAAATAAAATTTTGAAAATGATGAAAATTTTATTATGAACCGAATAAAATTTTAACAAAATCTTCTCTAGAAATAAAATGTTGACAACATTTTCTATAGAAATAAAATTTTGACAAAATTTTCTATAGAAATAAAATTTTGGTAGATTATTTTTGGCTCTAGTGGCAACCATTATTATGCACCGATATGGACCAATTTTTGTGCGATTGGACCAATTTTGGTATGGTTGTTAGCGACCATATACTAACACCACGTTCCTAATTTGAACCGGATCGGATGAATTTTGCTCCTCCAAGAGGCTCCGCAAGCCAAATCTGGGGATCGGTTTATATGGGGGCTATATATAATTAAGGACCGATGTGGACCAATTTTAGCATGGTTGTTAGAGACCATATACCAAAACCATGTACCAAATTTCAGCCGGATCGGATGAAATTTGCTTCTCTTAAACGCTCCGCAAGCAAAATCTGGGGATCGGTTTATATGGGCGCTATATTTAATTATGAACCGATGTGGACCAATTTTTGCACAGTTATTAGAGACCATATACTTACACCATGTAATAAATTTCAGCCGGATCGGATGAAATTTGCTTCTCTTAAAGGCTCCGCAAACAAAATCTGGGGATCGGTTTATATGGGGGCTATATATAATTATGAACCGATGTGGACCAATTTGTGCATTATTAGAGACCATATACTTACATCATTTACCAAATTTCAGCCGGATCGGATGAAATTTGCTTCTCGCAAGCCAAATTTGGGGGTCCGTTTATATGGGGGCTATACGTAAAAGTGGACCGATATGGCCCATTTGCAATACCATCTGACCTACATCAATAACAACTACTTGTGCCAAGTTTCAAGTCGATAGCTTGTTTCGTTCGGAAGTTAGCGTGATTTCAACAGACGGACGGACGGACATGCTTAGATCGACTCAGAATTTCACCACGACCCAGAATATATGCTTTATGGGGTCTTAGAGCAATATTTCGATGTGTTACAAACGGAATGACAAATGACGGAAATACAAACGGAATGCACCATCCTATGGTGCAGGGTATAAAAATCCAATAAAACCTAATACGTCTATTATTACAAAACAAACCATTTTATAGCCACAATTGTCCAAAGTTGCCCACAGGCAACATTCTCTATCGCCCAAACGAATGGGTGTGGCGACCCGAAATTTTGGCTAGACGCTTTTTAAATGACTTAAGCATGATTAAGAGTATAGAAAAATTTTAGCGATACCTATAAAAATTCGGGGTCGAAAGGGTTAACGACATATTACTTGAAACATAGCATAATTTCTACTTGTACTCGAGACCTAATATGAAAATTTAACTTGTCATGTAACATGATTTTAAAGGAAGAAAAAATCACTATGCACATGAAGAAAAAATCTGACAAAAAAGGAATAAATTTAACTTTGTTTCGTATAATTAAATACGCAAAACTTTAATTTAAATTTATCCTTACTTGAATTCTCCGCTTTTTTGGCTCGCAATCAATATCAAAATCATTAGTGTAAAGATGAAATATGTAGAACCGTGCCTTTTTTTCAGTAGTTTTGTCTATAGTATGGTTTGCAAACAAAAATCGCTTGCAAATTATTGATTTTTTTAATCAAAATTCGTACTCTTCTAAGAAACTTCATCGCGTCACCGTGGTACAATTGTTACCATGCCCGGTTGGCAACATCCTATTTCATTTTCATTTCCACTACTTTTTCTCCCCTATATCCATTCATATATGTATATATTTGAAAAAAATGAACTTTTACTACTCTCCATTTACATGGATTCCATCGATATTGAATCGAATACATTCACATTAAGATATATCGTTTAACAATAATGAAAAAAGGATAATAAATTCTAAAATACTTAACATCGATTTATATACAATACCTATGAGTGAATAGTAGTATGTGTGAGCATGTATGTATGTGCTCTGAAAATTGATTGCATAAATTTCAAAGCAAACATTCCCACACACGCACACACTTATACACACACATGGGATCCCCTCATACTGAATTTCATAGAGAGTCACAGAGCCCAATATATATGCGAGTGTATAATAAACGCTATTGATATTTTATATTAACAAAAATACACCTCTAGTATCAAGAGAGTTGTCCATATATCGCTTAAATGATTATATATGGAAATTGAGGTTTCCGCAAATTCAAAGTGGATCATAAAAATTTTATAGATACGATACGGTATATAATCAAGAGGATTAGAGGCAATCGAAATAATGAGGTATGATATGGAATGCCATTGAATGGAGAGACCAATCATTCAATGGCAAAGAAAAACAAAATCATTGATTTTACATTGGTCATCACTTACAAGTACATATGAAATAAAATAGAAATAAAATTTTTACAAAATTTTCTATAGAAATAAAATTTTGACAAAATTTTCTATAGAATTAACATTTTGACAAAATTTTCTATAGAATTAACATTTTGACAAAATTTTCTATTGAAATAAAATTTTGAAAAAATTTTCTATTGAAATAAAATTTTGAAAAAATTTTCTATTGAAATAAAATTTTGAAAAAATTTTCTATTGAATAAAATTTTAACAAAATTCTCTATAGAAATAAAATGTTGACAAATTTTTCTACAGAAATACAATTTTGACAAAATTGTCTATAGAAATAAAATTTTGACAAAATTTTCTATAGAATTAACATTTTGACAAAATTTTCTATTGAAATAAAATTTTGAAAAAAATTTCTATTGAAATAAAATTTTAACAAAATTTTCTATATAAATAAAATTTTGACAAAATTTTCTATAGCAATAAAATTTTGACAAAATTTCCTATAGAAATAAAATTCTGACAAAATTTTTTTTAGAAATAAAATTTTGACAAAATTAATTAAAAGTTTGACAAAATTTTCTATAGAAATAAAATTTTGACAAATTTTTCTATAGAAATAAAATTTTGACAAAATTGTCTATAGAAATAAAATTTTGACAAAATTTTCTATAGAATTAAAATTTTGACAAAGTTTTCTATTGAAATAAAATTTTGAAAAAATTTTCTATTGAAATAAAATTTTAACAAAATTTTCTATATAAATAAAAATTTGACAAAATTTTCTATAGCAATAAAATTTTGACAAAATTTCCTATAGAAATAAAATTCTGACAAAATTTTCCTTAGAAATAAAATTTTGACAAAATTAATTAAAAGTTTGACAAAATTTTCTATAGAAATAAAATTTTGACAAATTTTTCTATAGAAATAAAATTTTGACAAAATTGTCTATAGAAATAAAATTTTGACAAAATTTTCTATAGAATTAAAATTTTGACAAAGTTTTCTATTGAAATAAAATTTTGAAAAAATTTTCTATTGAAATAAAATTTTAACAAAATTTTCTATATAAATAAAATTTTGACAAAATTTTCTATAGCAATAAAATTTTGACAAAATTTCCTATAGAAATAAAATTCTGACAAAATTTTCTTTAGAAATAAAATTTTGACAAAACTGTCTATAGAAATAAAATTTTGACAAAATTTTCTATAATTAAAAGTTTCACAAAATTTTCTATTGAAATACAATTTGAACAAAATTTTCTATAAAAATAAAATGTTGACAATATTTTCTCTTGAAATAAAATTTGAACAAAATTTTCTATAGAACTAAAATTTTCACAAATTTTTTTATATAAACGAAATTCTTTTTGTTTTGTTATTGTTGGTTTTGTTCTTTAAGCATTGTTGTTGTTTTTTATTGCAGCTTAAAACCATACATTGACTAAACTACAAGTGTAGCTTAACCAACAGAGGAAAAGAATGTTTGTCAAATTTATTTGGGCAAAGCCCTATAGACTACAAGATGGTTGGATGGGCGCACGTTTCGGAATTACCACATTCCTCATCAGCATCCTCTACTTGCAGCAAAACTATCAACAAATTATCAGAATCAATTCAGGCAGTTTATTAAACCCAACTATAAACAACACTTGAACCCTCCGAAAAAAGGTTTTACATTGATAGCCGGCTTATGCCGAAATAAATTCAAAACAAACATATCTCTTTTTCTATGCCACTGTCAAATCATCGATTTGAATTCAGTTGGCTGGGTTTATTTTGAGCGTGCTCCTCTTCTTCTTCCATTCTTTTTGTTTTGTTATTTTTGGTTTTGTTCTTTAAGCATTGTTGTTGTTTTTTATTGCAGCTTAAAACCATACATTGACTAAACTACAAGTGTAGCTTAATCAACAGAGGAAAAGAATGTTTCTTCAAAATTTTCTCTAGAAATAAAATTTTGAAAAAAATTGTCTAGAAAAATAAAATTTTGACAAAATTTCCTATAGAAATAAAATTTTGACAAAATCTCCTAGAATTAAAAGTTTGACAAAATTTTCTATTGAAATAGAATTTGAACAAAATTTTCTATAAAAATAAAATGTTGACAAAATTTTCTCTTGAAATAAAATTTTTACAACATTTTCTATTGGAATAAAATGTGAACAAAATTTTCTATAGAACTAAAATTTTGACAAAATTTTTTATATAAATAAAATTTCGACAAAATTTTCTTTAGAAATAAAATTTTGACAAAATAGAAATAAAATTTTGGCAAAATTTTCTATGATTAAAAGTTTGACAAAATTTTGTATTGAAATTAAATTTGAACAAAATTTTCTATAAAAATAAAATTTGACAAAATTTTCGATTGAAATAAAATTTAAAAAAAAAAACGAGTATATACGGCCGTAAGTTCGGCCAGGCCGAATCTTATGTACCCTCCACCATGGATTGCGAAGAAACTTCTACGAAAGACTGTCGTGGATGACCGAATCGAAATACTTGGGTTGTGGTATCTTAAAACTTCTTAACATCGTTTTCTAGATTGTGAGTTAGTCCATACGTGGTATATATTAGACAAAAAAGTTATGTATAGTTAAGTCAACAAATAATTACGAATCGATATGGACTTTTTGCACGGTACGTAGAGTGCCAGAATTGAAATATGGGGGTCGCTTATATGGGGGCTATATATAATTATGAACTTGATATGGACCAATTTTTGTGTGATTGGAAATCGATTTATCTCAGGGATATATATAACAATAGACCGATATGGACCTAGTTAGGCATGGTTGTTAACGACCACATACTAGCACAATGTACCAAATTTCAACTCACTCGGATGAAATTTGCTCCTCCAAGAGGCTCCAAAACGAAATCTCGGAATCGGTTTATATGGGGCTATATATGATTATGGACTAATATGGACCACTTTTTGCATGGTTGTTAAATATCATATGCGATCACCACGTACGAAATTTCAAGCAGATCGGAAGAATTTCGCTTTTCCAAAAGGCACCGGAGGTCAAATCTGGGGATCGGTTTATATGGGAGCTATATATAATAATGGGCTGATAGGAACCAATTCCTGCATGGTTGTTGGATACCATATACTAGCATCACGTAACAAATTTCAACCGAATGGGAAGAATTTTGCTCTTCCAAGCGGCTCTGGAGGTCAAATCTGGGGATCGGTTTATATGGGGCCTATATATAATTATGCACCGATTTCGACCAATTTTTGCATGGGAGTTTGAGGCCATATGTTAACATCACGTACCAAATTTCAACTGAATCAGATGATTTTTGGTCTTCCAAGAGGCTTCGGAGGTAAAATCTGGTGATCGGTTTATATGGGGGCTATATATAATTATGGACCGAAGTGGACAAATTTTTGCATGGTTGTTAGAGACCATATACTAACACCATGTACCAAATTTCAGCCGGATCGGATGAAATTTGCTTCTCTTAGAGGCCTCGCAAGCCAAATCGGGGGATCGGTTTATATGGGGGCTATATATAATTATAGACCGATGTGGACCAATTTTTGCATGGTTGTTAGAGACCATATACTAACACCATGTACCAAATTTCAGCCGGATCGGATGAAATTTGCTTCTCTTAGAGGTCTCGCAAGCCAAATCGGGGGATCGGTTTATATGGGGGCTATATATAATTATGGACCGATGTGGACCAATTTTTGCATGGTTGTTCGAGACCATATACTTACACCATGTACCAAATTTCAGACGGATCGGATGAAATATGCTTCTCTTAGAGGCCTCGCAAGCCAAATTTGGGGGTCCGTTTATATGGGGGCTATACGTAAAAGTGGACCGATATGACCCATTTGCAATACCATCTGACCTACATCAATAACAACTAATTGTGCCAAGTTTCAAGTCGATAGCTTGTTTCGTTCGGAAGTTAGCGTGATTTCAACAGACGGACGGACGGACGGACATACTCAATTCGACTCAGAATTTCACCACGACCCAGAATATATATACTTTATGGGGTCTTAGAGAAATATTTCGATGTGTTACAAACGGAATGACAAAGTTAATATACCCCCCATCCTATGGTGGAGGGTATAAAAATTCCAATACACTTTCAATTTCAACATATTTTCCTAAATATTCTTAATAACTTTTTTCTAAACTACCGATAAAATATTAATAACTTTCATTTAAAAGGTTTAATAAACAAACACCTATATATGTCTCAAAAATACAAAATATTCCATGCCTTTATATTTCCTTGTTGCTTAAAAGATGCAACAACCCACCCCGACGCCAACTATACAACTGAAGCATGCCAAACAAAATCAAGCAAAGCCAAAACATTTCTACAACAACAAAAACACATGTTCCTTTATTGAAAACATCACCCCATCCAGCCAAATAAACCATCCGCGAATAACAAACACACACACAAATCACTAAATGAACAAAAACAAGTATATACGGCCGTAAGTTCGGCCAGGCCGAAGCTTATGTACCCTCCATCATGGATTGCGTAGAAACTTCTTCTACAGAAATAAAATTTTAACAAAATTTTCTATAGAAATAAAATTTTCACAACATTTTTTATAGAAATAAAAATTTTGACAAAATGTTCTATAGAAAGAAAATTTTGACAAAAATTTCTACAGAAATAAAATTTGAACAAAATTTTCTATAGAAATAAACTTTTGACAAAATTTTCTATAGAAACAAAATTTTGACAATGATGAAAATTTTATTATGAACCGAATAAAATTTTAACAAAATTTTCTCTAGAAATAAAATTTTGACAAAATTGTCTATAGAAATAAAATTTTGGTAGATTATTTTTGGCTCTAGTGGCAACCATGATTATGAACCGATATGGACCAATTTGTGTGTGATTGGACCAATTTTGGTATAGTTGTTAGCGACCATATACTAACACCACGTTCCTAATTTGAACCGGATCGGATGAATTTTGCACCTCCAAGAGGCTCCGGAGGTCAAATCTGGAGAATGTTTTATATGGGGGCTATATCTAATTATGGACCGATATGGACCAATTCTGGCACGGTTGTTAAAGATCATATACTAACACCATGTTCCAAATTACAACCGGATTGGATGAAATTTGCTTCTCTTGGAGACTTCGCAAGCCAAATCTGGGGATCGGTTTATATGGGGGCTATATATAATTATGAACCGATGTGGACCAATTTTTGCATGGTTGTTAGAGACCATATACCAATATCATGTACAAAATTTCAGGCGGATCGGATAAAATTTGCTTCTCTTTGAGGCTCCGCAAGCCAAATCTGGGGATCGGTTTATATGGGGGCTATATATAATTATGAACCGATGTGGACCAATTTTTGCACGGTTGTTAGAGACCATATACAAATATCATGTACCAAATTTCAGGCGGATCGGATCAAATTTGCTTCTCTTTGAGGCTCCGCAACCCAAATCTGGGGATCGGTTTATATGGGCGCTATATATAATTATGGACCGATGTGGACCAATTTTTGCACGGTTGTTAGAGACCATATACCAACATCATGTACCAAATTTCAACCGGATCGGATGAAATTTGCTGCTCTTTGAGGCTCCGCAAGCCAAAATCTGGGGATCGGTTTATATGGGGGCTATATATAATTATGGACCAATGTGGACCAATTTTTGCATGATTGTTGGAGACCATATACCAACACCATGTACCAAATTTCAACCGGATCGGATGAAATATGCTTCTCTTAGAGGCTCCACTAGCCAAATCTGGGGATCGGTTTATATGGGGGCTATATATAATTATGGACCGATGGGAACCAATTTTTGCATGGTTGTTAGAGACCATATAGCAACACGATGTACCAAATTTCAGCCGGATCGGATGAAATTTGCTTCTCTTTTAGGCTCCGCAAGCCAAATCTGGGGATCGGTTTATATGGGGGCTATATATAATTATGGACCGATGTGGACCAATTTTTGCATGATTGTTAGAGACCATGTACCAACACCATATACCAAATTTCAGCCGGATCGGATGAAATATGCTTCTTTTAGAGGCTCCACAAGCCAAATCTGAGGGTCCCTTTATATGGGGGCTATACGTAAAAGTGGAGCGATATGGCCCATTTGCAATACCATCCGACCTACATCGATAACAACTACTTGTGCCAAGTTTCAAGTCGATAGCTTGTTTCGTTCGGAAGTTAGCGTGATTTCAACAGACGGACGGACGGACGGACGGACGGACGGACGGACGGACGGACGGACATGCTTAGATCGACTCAGAATTTCACCACGACCCAGAATATATATACTTTATGGGGTCTTAGAGCAATATTTCGATGTGTTACAAACGGAATGACAAAGTTAATATACCCCCATCCTATGATGGAGGGTATAATAAAAGCAACCCCACGCTCATGTATACACAACATCCCTGCAAACATTGTCTATCGAAAGTGTATCGAAGTAGTTTCAGCGCGGAAGATAAAACTTTCGCAGGCGATATCACCTTCTTATCGAATTAGGGTCCCCGTTCGGGAACAAATGTCCCACTACGCGATAGTGTTCTCTGGGGATCGGTTTATATGGGGGCTATATATAATTATGGACCGATGGGAACCAATTTTTGCATGGTTGTTAGAGACCATATAGCAACACGATGTACCAAATTTCAGCCGGATCGGATGAAATTTGCTTCTCTTTTAGGCTCCGCAAGCCAAATCTGGGGATCGGTTTATATGGGGGCTATATATAATTATGGACCGATGTGGACCAATTTTTGCATGATTGTTAGAGACCATGTACCAACACCATATACCAAATTTCAGCCGGATCGGATGAAATATGCTTCTTTTAGAGGCTCCACAAGCCAAATCTGAGGGTCCCTTTATATGGGGGCTATACGTAAAAGTGGACCGATATGGCCCATTTGCAATACCATCCGACCTACATCGATAACAACTACTTGTGCCAAGTTTCAAGTCGATAGCTTGTTTCGTTCGGAAGTTAGCGTGATTTCAACAGACGGACGGACGGACGGACGGACGAACGGACGGACAGACGGACGGACGGACATGCTTAGATCGACTCAGAATTTCACCACGACCCAGAATATATATACTTTATGGGGTCTTAGAGCAATATTTCGATGTGTTACAAACGGAATGACAAAGTTAATATACCCCCATCCTATGATGGAGGGTATAATAAAAACAACCCCACGCTCATGTATACACAACATCCCTGCAAACATTGTCTATCGAAAGTGTATCGAAGTAGTTTCAGCGCGGAAGATAAAACTTTCGCAGGCGATATCACCTTCTTATCGAATTAGGGTCCCCGTTCGGGAACAAATGTCCCACTACGCGATAGTGTTCTCGGGGAATCGAACCAGTGACTAAAAGTAGTTATAAAAGCGATAGTTATTTTTTAAAAAATAACAAGTATATACGGCCGTAAGTTCGGCCATGCCGAATCTTATGTACCCTCCACCATGGATTGCGTAGGAACTTCTACTAAAGGCTGTCATCCACAATCGAATTACTTGGGTTGCGATAACACTTGCCGATGGCAAGGTATCGTAAAACTTTTTAACACTGTCTTCTAAATTGTAAGTTAGTCCATAAGGGGTATATATTAAACAAAAACAAGTATATACGGCCGCAAGTTCGGCCAGGCCGAATCTTATGTACCCACCACCATGGATTGCGTAGAAACTTCTACGAAAGACTATCATCCACAATCGAATTACTTGGGTTGTGGTATCTTAAAACTTCTTAACATCGTTTTCTAAATTGTTATTTAGTCCATACATGGTATATATTAGACAAAAAAGTTATGTATAGTTAAGTCTACAAATAATTACGAATCGATATGGACTTTTTGTACGTAGAGAGCCAGAATTGAAATATGGGGGTCGCTTATTTTTGTGTGATTGGGGATCGATTTATCTGAGGGCCATATATAACTATAGACCGATATGGACCTAGTTAGGCATGGTTGTTAACGACCATATATTAGCACAATGTACCAAATTTCAACTCACTCGGATGAATCTCGGGATCGGTTTATATGGGGCTATGTACGATTATGGACTGATATGGACCACTTTTGGCATAGTTGTTAAATATCATATACTACCACCACGTACCAAATTTCAAGCAGATCGGATGAATTTTGCTTCTCCAAAAGGCACCGGAGGTCAAATCTGGGGATCGGTTTATATGGGAGCTATATATAATTATGGACTGATAGGAACCAATTCCTGCATGGTTGGTGGATACCATATACTAACATCACGTACCAAATTCCAACCGAATGGGAAGAATTTTGCTCTTCCAAGGGGCTCTGCAGGTCAAATCTGGGGATCGGTTTATATGGGGCCTATATATAATTATGGACCGATATCGACCAATTTTTGCATGGGAGTTTGAGGCCATATATTAACACCACGTACCAAATTTCAACTGAATCAGATGAATTTTGGTCTTCCAAGAGGTTCTGGAGATCAAATCTGGTGATCGGTTTATATGGGGGCTATATATAATTATGAACCGATGTGGGCCAATTTTTGCATGGTTGTTAGAGACCATATACTTACACCATGAACGAAATATAATCCGGATCAAATGATATTTGCTTCTCTTAGAGGCTCCGCAAGCAAAATCTGGGGATCGGTTTATATGGGGGCTATATATAATTATGAACCGATGGTGAGCAATTTTTGCATGTTTGTTAAATACTAGCACTTTGTACCAAATTTCAACCAGATCGGATGAAATTTGCTTCTCTTAGAGGCCTCGCAAGCCAAATCGGGGGATCGGTTTATATGGGGGCTATATATAATTATGGACCGATGTCGTCCAATTTTTGCATGGTTGTTAAAGACCATATACTGACACCACGTACCAAATTTCAGCCGGATCGGATGAAATTTGCTTCTCTTAGGGGCCTCGCAAGCCAAATCGGGGGATCGGTTTATATGGGGGCTATATATAATTATGGACCGATGTGGACCAATTTTTGCATGGTTGTTAGATACCATATACCAACACCATGTACCAAATTTCAGCCGGATCGGATGAAATTTGCTTCTCTTAGAGGCCTCGCAAGCCAAATTTTGGGGTCCGTTTATATGGGGGCTATACGTAAAAGTGGACCGATATGGCCTATTTGCAATACCATCCGACCTACATCAATAACAACTACTTGTGCCAAGTTTCAAGGCGATAGCTTGTTTCGTTCGGAAGTTAGCGTGATTTCAACAGACGGACGGACGGACGGACATGCTCAGATCGACTCAGAATTTCACCACGACCCAGAATATATATACTTTATGGGGTCTTAGAGCAATATTTCGATGTGTTACAAACGGAATGACAAAGTTAATATACCCCCCATCCTATGGTGGTGGGTATAAAAAGGCCGATTAAGTACGTATATAATTCAGTTTGACAAAATTTTCTATAGAAATAAAATTTTGACAAAATTTTCTATAGAAATAAAAACTTGACAAAATTTTCTATAGAAATAAAATGTTGACAAAATTTTCTATGGAAGTAAAATGTTGACAAAATTTTCTATAGCAATAAAATTTTGACAAAATTTTCTATAGAAATAAAATGTTGACAAAGTTGTCTATAGAAATAAAATGTTGACAAAATTTTCTACAGAAATAAATTTTTTACAAAATTTTCTATAGAAATAAAATTTTGACAAAATTTTCTATGGTAATAAAATGTTGACAAACAATGCTATAAAAATAAACTTTTTACAAAACTTTCTATAGAAATGAAATTTTGACAAAACTTTCTATAGTAATAAAATTTGACAATTTTTACATGGCTGTTAGAGGCCATATACTAACGAAATGTACCAAATTTCAATCGCATCGGATGACTTTTGCTCCTCCAAGAGGCTCCGGAGGTCAAATCTGGGGATCGGTTTATATGGGAGCTATATATAATTATGGACCGATATGGACCAATTTTTGCATGCTTGTTAGAGACCGTATACTAACATCAGGTACCCAATTTCAAACGGATCGGATGAATTTTGCCCCTCCAAGAGGCTCCGGAGGTCAAATCTGGGGATCGGTTTATATGGGAGCTATATATAATTATGGACCGATATGGATCAGTTTTTGCATGGTTGTTAGAGACCATATGCTAACACCACGTACCAAATTTCAATCGGGTAGGATGAAGTTTGCTCCTCCAAGAGGCTCCGGAGGTCAAATCTGGGGATCGGTTTATATGGGAGCTATATATATATATATTTATGGACCGATATGGACCAATTTTTGCATGGTTGTTAGAGACCATATGCTAACACCGCGTACTAAATTTCAATTGGATCGGATGAATTTTGCTCATCCAAGAGGCTCCAGAGTTCAAATCTGGGGATCGGTTTATATGGGAGCTATATATAATTATGGACCGATATGGACCAATTTTTGCATGCTTGTTAGAGACCGTATACTAACATCAGGTACCCAATTTCAAACGGATCGGATGAATTTTGCCCCTCCAAGAGGCTCCGGAGTTCAAATCTGGGGATCGGTTTATATGGGAGCTATATATAATTATGGACCGATATGGATCAGTTTTTGCATGGTTGTTAGAGACCATATACTAACACCACGCACCAAATTTCAATCGGGTAGGATGAAGTTTGCTCCTCCAAGAGGCTCCGGAGGTCAAATCTGGGGATCGGTTTATATGGGAGCTATATATATATATTTATGGACCGATATGGACCAATTTTTGCATGGTTGTTAGAGACCGTATACTAACATCAGGTACCAAATTTCAACCGGATCGGATGAATTTTGCCCCTCCAAGAGGCTCCGGAGGTCAAATCTGGGAATTGGTTTATATGGGGGCTATATATAATTATGGACCGATATGGACCAATTTTTGCATGGTTGTTAGAGACCCTATACTTAGACCACGTACCAAATTTCAACCGGATCGGATGAATTTTGCTGCTCCGGAAGGCTCCGCAAGCCAAATTTGGGGATCGGTTTATATGGGGGCTATACGTAAACGTGGGCCGATATGGCCCATTTTCAATACCATCCGACCTACATCAATAACAACTACTTGTGCTAAGTTTCAAGTCGATAGCTAGTTTCGTTCGGAAGTTAGCGTGATTTCCACAGACGGACGGACAGCCGGACAGACGGACAGACGGACGGACGGACGGACATGCTTAGATCGACTCAGAATTTCACCACGACCCAGAATATATATACTTTATGGGGTCTTAGAGCAATATTTCGATGTGTTACAAACGGAATGACAAAGTTAATATACCCCCATCCTATGGTGGAGGGTATAAAAAGGCCGATTAAGTACGTATATAATTCAGTTTGACAAAATTTTCTATAGAAATAAAATTTTGACAAAATTTTCTATGGAAGTAAAATGTTGACAAAATTTTCTATAGCAATAAAATTTTGACAAAATTTTCTATAGAAATAAAATGTTGACAAAATTTTCTATAGAAATAAAATGTTGACAAAATGTTCTATAAAAATAAAATGTTGACAAAATTGTCTATAGAAATAAAATGTTGACAAAATTTTCTACAGAAATAAATTTTTTACAAAATTTTCTATAGAAATAAAATTTTGACAAAATTTTCTATGGTAATAAAATGTTGACAAACAATGCTATAAAACTAAACTTTTTACAAAACTTTCTATAGAAATGAAATTTTGACAAAACTTTCTATAGTAATAAAATTTGACAATTTTTACATGGCTGTTAGAGGCCATATACTAACGAAATGTACCAAATTTCAACCGCATCGGATGACTTTTGCTCCTCCAAGAGGCTCCGGAGGTCAAATCTGGGGATCGGTTTATATGGGAGCTATATATAATTATGGACCGATATGGACCAATTTTTGCATGGTTGTTAGAGACCATATGCTAACACCGCGTACTAAATTTCAATTGGATCGGATGAATTTTGCTCATCCAAGAGGCTCCAGAGTTCAAATCTGGGGATCGGTTTATATGGGAGCTATATATAATTATGGACCGATATGGACCAATTTTTGCATGCTTGTTAGAGACCGTATACTAACATCAGGTACCCAATTTCAAACGGATCGGATGAATTTTGCCCCTCCAAGAGGCTCCGGAGGTCAAATCTGGGGATCGGTTTATATGGGAGCTATATATAATATGGACCGATATGGACCAGTTTTTGCATGGTTGTTAGAGACCATATACTAACACCACGTACCAAATTTCAATCGGGTAGGATGAAGTTTGCTCCTCCAAGAGGCTCCGGAGGTCAAATCTGGGGATCGGTTTATATGGGAGCTATATATATATATTTATGGACCGATATGGACCAATTTTTGCATGGTTGTTAGAGACCGTATACTAACATCAGGTACCAAATTTCAACCGGATCGGATGAATTTTGCCCCTCCAAGAGGCTCCGGAGGTCAAATCTGGGAATCGGTTTATATGGGGGCTATATATAATTATGGACCGATATGGACCAATTTTTGCATGGTTGTTAGAGACCATATACTTAGACCACGTACCAAATTTCAACCGGATCGGATGATTTTTGCTGCTCCGGAAGGCTCCGCAAGCCAAATTTGGGGATCGGTTTATATGGGGGCTATACGTAAACGTGGGCCGATATGGCCCATTTTCAATACCATCCGACCTACATCAATAACAACTACTTGTTCCAAGTTTCAAGTCGATAGCTAGTTTCGTTCGGAAGTTAGCGTGATTTCCACAGACGGACGGACAGCCGGACAGACGGACAGACGGACAGACGGACGGACGGACGGACATGCTTAGATCGACTCAGAATTTCACCACGACCCAGTATATATATATACTTTATGGGGTCTTAGAGCAATATTTCGATGTGTTACAAACGGAATGACAAAGTTAATATACCCCCATCCTATGGTGGAGGGTATAAAAATGATGATCGGAGGCACCGAGCATTGAACTCGGAACCTTTCGTTTTGAAGTCAGAGGCTCTCCCTCTGTGCCACACAAGCTCGTTGGTTGATAGTGGCTTTTTACACACATGTACTCTCAGAGAGGTGCTATTGAAAAATCAGCTATGTCGATGTTTGGAGTCTATATTTAGATTTTTCATCGCTGTTAGAGTCGAATTTGTTTCGAAATGGAAACACCCCACGCGATAGTTGTTTTTATTGTTACTGTGCTTGAGATTTTACTACCAGAAAACTTCCTGGCGATCCGAAATAGTGACATCTTAACGAAAGACGATAAAACTATCACCCAAATGTTGGCAAGGATACCCAGCCCTCGCTACCATTTCTCATTAATGCATTACTCTCACCCAAACAAAACTCAAGTTACATCATATTTACATTAATCACATTCCACTATGCCGATAAAGATCTCTGTACTATGCATTAGTTCATCGCATCTGCTGACAATTTACTCTAAGAACAATATTCGTAAAGGCACACCACTTTATGAACGATGAGACGTTTAACTTAAAATTTGAAAAAACTTAATGAAATATTATCTACTATTTTTGACGAAAATGTCTATAAATTTAATTACATGTGAACTAAAATACTTCATTGGGTAATTTTTTACCAACAATTATTAACTATAGGAATTGTCAGTAAGAAATTGCTATCCACTTTCAAGTTCATTTTTCGTAAAAAAATATTTTCTCATACAAAAAAATCTTATAGTAAATCGCACTTATTATTTAGAAAGTACTTTACATTTCCCAAGTAGTTTAATAGCATGACAAACGAATTTTTAACTACCAGTTAAGAAATTTTTTAAGAAAATTTCCATCGTATTTTGTAGGCCATGAACTAAACGATTGCTACTTAGAATTTGTAAAATTTCCTTTAGAGTAGTTAATTTTCGTTGAAGATACGAAAAATGAACTAAAATTCTGGAAAATTATTGTAAAAATCTTCTTAAATTTACGAGACACTTTTTTTTCTGTGTATTTTCTTCACATAAATATTTATTTTTATTTTCCACTCTAATATATAAATCGCAATCATCGAAATGCCTATTAAACCACTTTAAAACTAATATGGTTGTATCGAGAGAACGAACAAACAATTTCCCATAAAAATATTATCAACAATTTTTTTTCGATTTACGAGTCTATTATAATGTCATAACTCATAGAAAATACTTTGGCATAGCATATTTTAAACATTGTCGTACTTTTTTGGCATATTTTCAGGACATCATTTGTCTTTGTGGTTGCCACATAACAAAACAACAAAAAAGGAATCTTTACCTCAACAATTTTTGGCATGCGAAGCATTTTTACTAAACTCGTAAGAGGCAAAGTCGTGCGTACATAGTTTTTTCTCATACATGAGCACAAATGAAATTAGGCTAAATAAGTTTGAAGCTTTTGTTCATAATTTTTCGGTTGAACAAAATTTTAAATTGTTTAACGAAACTAAAAGTTTGGAGTAGAAGCAAGACTTTTATTTTTGAAATGTAAAAAAAAAAAACCAAAGCAAAAATTATCTTACTTCCAGTTTTGGATGGAAGTTTAGGGTTGGTATATTAATTTGGTGCTTGCAATATAAAATTCTAATTTCTTTAAACAAATTTTTTTCAAAATTTTATTTCTATAGAAAATTTTGTCAAAATTTTATTTCTCTTCGTTTTGTTTTGTTATTGTTGGTTTTGTTCTTTAGCATTGTTGTTGTTTTTTATTTCAGCTTAAAACCACACATTTACTAAACTACAAGTGTAGTTTAACCAACAGAGGAAAAGAATGTTTGTCAAATTTATTTGGGCAAAGCCCTATATACTGCAAGATGGTTGGATGGACGCACGTTTCTGAATTACCACATTCCTCATCAGCATCCTCTACTTGCAGCAAAACTATCAACCAATTATCAGAATAAATTCAGGCAGTTCAATAAACCCAACAATGAACCACACTTGAACCTTCCGAAAAAAGGTTTTGCATGATAGCCGGCTTATGCCGAAATAAATTCGAAACAAACATATCTCTTTTCCTATGCCACTGTCAAATCATCGATTTGAGTGCAGTCGGCTGGGTTTATTTTGAGCGTGCTTCATCTTCTTTTTCGATTCGTTTTGTTTTGCTATCATACAAAACCTTTTTTCGGAAGGTTAATGTGTGGTTCATAATTGGTTGATAGTTTTGCTGCAAGTAGAGGATGCTGATGAGGAATGTGGAAATTATGAAACGTGCGTCCATCCAACCATCTTGCAGTCTATAGGGCTTTGCCCAAATAAATTTGACAAACATTCTTTTCCTCTGTTGGTTAAGCTACACTTGTAGTTTAGTCAATGTATAGTTTTAAGCTGAAATAAAAAAAAAAACAACAAAATTTTATTTCTATAAAAAATTTTGTCAAAATTTTATTTCTATAGAAAATTTTGTCAAAATTTTATTTTTATAGAAAATTTTTTCAACATTTTATATGTCAAGAGAATCAAAATTTTATTTCTATAGAAAATTTTATCAAAATGTTATTTCTAGAATTTTGTCAAAATTTTATTTCTATAGAAAATTTTGTTAAAATTTTATTTTTATAGAAAATTTTGTCAAAATTGTATATTTCAAGAAAATCAAAATTTTATTTCTATAGAAAATGTTGTCAAACTATATCTTCTTCTTTCTATAGAAAATTTTATCAAAAATTTCATCACAATTTTATTTCTATAGAAAATTTTTTCAAAATTTTATTTCTATGGAAAATTTTGTCAAAATTTTATTTCTATACAAAATGTTGTCAAAATTTTATTTCTATAGAAAATTTTGTCAAAATTTTATTTTTATAGAAAATTTTGTCAAAATTTTATTTCTATAGAAAATTGTGTCAAAATTTTATTTCTATAGAAAATTTTGTCAACATTTTATTTCTATAGAAAGTCTTGTCAACATTTTACTTCTATAGAAAATTTTGTAAAAATTTTATTTCTATACAAAATGTTGTCAAAATTTTATTTCTATAGAAATTTTTGTAAAAATTGTATGTCTATAGAAAATTTTGTCAAAATTTTGTTTCTATACAAAATTTTGTTAAAATTTTATTTCTGTCGAAAACTTTGTCAAAATTTTATTTCTATAGAAAATTTTTTTATCTATAGAAAATTTTGTCAAAACTTTATTTCTGTAGAAAATTTTTGTCAAAATTTTATTTCTGTAGAAAATTTCATCAACATTTTATTTCTATAGAAAATTTTGTCCAAATTTTATTTCTGTAGAAAATTTTGTCAAAATTTTATTTCTATAGAAAATTTTGTCAAAATTTTATTTCTATAGAAAATTTTTTTCAATTTTTTTTTTTCGATGGCAAATTTTGTATTTTTTTTTATTTCGCAAAAAAATATTGGCAATTTTTAATTTCTTTAAACAAATTTTTTCAAAATTTTATTTGTATAGAAAATTTTGTCAAAATTTTATTTCTGTCGAAAACTTTGTCAAAAGTTTATTTCTTCAGAAAATTTTTTTTGTCTATAGAAAATTTTGTAAAAATTTTACTTCTATAGAAAATTTTTGTCAAAATTTTATTTTTGTAGAAAATATTATCAACATTTTATTTGTATAGAAAATTTTGTCAAAATTTTATTTCTGTAGAAAATTTTGTCAAAATTTTATTTTCATAGAGAAATTTGTGAAAATTTTATTTCTGTAGAAAAAATTTGTCAAAACTGTATGTCTGTAGAAAATTTTGTCAAAATTTTATTTCTATAGAAAATTTTGTCAAAATTTTATTTCCATAGAAAATTTTGTCAAAATTTTATTTCTATAGAAAATTTTGTCAAAATTTTATTTTTATAGAAAATTTTGTCAAAATTTTATTTCTATAGAAAATTTTGTCAAAATTTTATTTCTATAGAAAATTTTGTCAAAATTTTATTTCTATATAAAATTTTGTCAAAATTTTATTTCTATAGAAAATTTTGTCAAAATTTTATTTCGTTTGGTTTATTATTGTTGGCTTCTCTTCAATCGTTATTGTTGTTTTTGATCTCAGCTTAAAGCCATGCATTGACTAAACTACAAATGTAACTTAACCAACAGAGGAAAAGTATGCTTGTCAAATTTATTTGGGCAAAGCCCTATAGACTGCAAGATGGTTGGATGTACAGCTGTTTCGGAATTACCACATTCCTCATCAGCATATCTCTTTTCCTTTGCCAAACTCAAATCATCGATTTGAATGTATTTGGCTGGGTTTGTTTTTGAGCGTGCTTCCTCTATCTTCATTCGTTTTGTTTGTTATTGTTGGCTTCTCTTCAATCGTTATTGTTGTTTTTGATCTCAGCTTAAAGCCATGCATTGACTAAACTTTTTCGGGAGGTTCAAGTGTAGTTCACTTTGGGTTGAGTGAATTACCCGAATTTATTCTGATAATTGGTTGATAGTTTTGCTGCAAGTAGAGGATGCTGATGAGGAATGTGGTAATTCCGAAACAGCTGTACATCCAACCATCTTGCAGTCTATAGGGCTTTGCCCAAATAAATTTGACAAGCATACTTTTCCTCTGTTGGTTAAGCTACACTTGTAGTTTAGTCAATGCATGGCTTTAAGCTGAGATCAAAAACAACAATAAAATTTTATTTCTATAGAAAATCTTGTCAACATTTTATTTCTATAGAAAATTTTGTCAACATTTTATTTCTATAGAAAATTTTTTCAAAATTTTATTTCTATAGAAAATTTTGTCAAAAGTTTCTATAGAAAATTTTGTCAAAATTTTATTTCTATAGAAAATTTTGTCAAACTTTTTCTTCTTCTTTCTATAGAAAAAGTTATCAAAAATTTCATCAAAATTTAATTTCTATAAAAAATTTTTGTCAAAATTTTATTTCTATAGAAAATTTTGTCAAAATTTTATTTTTATAGAAAATTTTGTCAAAATTTTATTTCTTTAGAAAATTTTGTCAAAATTTTATTTCTATAGAAAATTTTGTCAAAATTTTATTTCTATAGAAAATCTTGTCAATATTTTATTTCTATAGAAAATTTTGTCAAAATTTTATTTTTACAGAAAATTTTTTATCTATAGAAAATTTTTTCAAAATTTTATTTCTATAGAAAATTTTGTCAAAATTTTATTTCTATAGAAAATTTTGTCAAAATTTTATTTCTATAGAAAATGTTGTCAAAATTTTATTACTATAGAAAGTTTTGCAAGTAGATCAGATATCCTTAAGGAGAAAAAAAATTCCCCAAATGTCTAAATGCTACCTCTCTCCACGTGCCACAAAGGCATCATTTTAAATTAGAAGCAAGAAAAGGAAATAAATAAAATATCAAGCTAGTTTTACGAAACACAACGTTCTTTGCTACACCGTAAAAAAATCGGTCGGTTTCAAATATTTTGTCTGTGGATAATTGATATAGGTACAAAAGGTTGAAAGTCATGTAGCAAATTTAGTCGAAATGGGTTAATAATTGCGTCCGGAATCCTGCGAACAACAAATACACAGACAGACGGATGGACACTAAGGACTAGATCGACAAAGGAGATTCAGGTGATTTTGAGTTGATAGGTATATATTTTATGGGTTCTAAAATCAATATTTCTGGTAAGCATATTTTTTTGGTAGATCAAAGTTATGATACCATGACCACTATATGGTTGCACTAAGGAGACAGTTGAGGAGCACTGTAGTGGAATTTTGATGGAATTTTTGATTTTTTTTAATTAATCTGCTTTTCGCTTTATGACGCCCAGCATGGGAAATATGACCAAAAGAAGGTTTTCATATAAAAGTTTCGATTTTTTCAGGATTTGAATGTAATTTTCGATTTTTTTGTGGTGGTCACCAATTAAGCTAATTTTGGCTATATGACTCTTAATTTATGAGAAATGAAAAAAATTTAGTTTTTATCAGGATTTGGATGGAATTTTCGATTTTTTTGATGGTGGCCACGAATTAACCTCCTTGTCCCTCTAATACGCTGAATTTGGGAAATATAAGCAAAATAAATTCTTCGATATGTGTGATCACGAGTTAACCCTTTCACTACCGAAATAAACCTAATGATCAAAACTTTTAATTTTCTTCTGTTTTTACTTGTACTAACAGCATGTAGAACAAAAATTGTCATTTTGAAAACCTACCTCAATTACTTCAAGTGCTATATGAGCTTGTTCTGGAAACTTGATTCTTGAATTGTGACCAAATAGCCTTACGAAAATAAGCGCTATGTGGCCTATGATATTTTTCAAAGTGTGAGAAAAAATACCAAAAAGAACAGCTATAGTTTTTGTATAAATGTCCATTTACTAGAATCATACAGTACAAACATTTTCTCAAATTTTCGTATTTTTCGTTATTGTTAAAGAAGTTTATAAAAATGTATTTTAGACCTCACCAATATGGATAATATTTATAGCTTACTTAGATTAAAGCCCCTTCTTAAAAATAAAATCGAGAAATAAATCGAAACTAAATGGGAAAATACAATTTGGTGTCTTTTTCAAATGTCCTTCTAAGTGGACATCGGTAGTGAAAGGGTTAACTGCCTTTAGGAGATATGAGTAAAAGAATTTTTCATAAAAACAATTTCGATTTCTTTTAGGATTTGGATGGAATTTTCGATTCTTTCGATGGGGGTGTTAAGAAATTAACTCCACACTGAAAAAAAAACATGCCCGTTTCTAAAGATTTTGTCTTTATACTTACTATTTTTGTATTGAGAAGTTTTTTAGACTATAGAAATGCATTTTCTATGCTTAGCAAATATCGCATTCCTACTTTGGCAAAATTTTGGAAAATTGGCCAAAATGTAAAGAGCAATTTTGCAAAATTTTGTCAAAATGTTATTTCTAAAGAACAATTTGTCAAAATGTTATTTCTAAAGAACAATTTGTCAAAATTTTATTTCTATAGAAAATTTTGTCGAAATCTTATTCCTACAGAAAATTTTTCAAAAAATAGAAAATAGAAAATTTTTTAATTTTTATCAAAATATTATTTCTAAAGAATATTTTGTCAACATTTTATTACTATAGAAAATTCTTTCAAAATTTTATTTCTATAGAAAATTTTGTCAAAATTTTATTTCTATAGAAAATTTTATCAAAATGTTATTTCTAAAGAAAACTTTGTCAAATATTTATTTCTATAGAAAATGTTTTCAAAATTTTATTTCTATAGAAAATTTTATCAAAATGTTATTTCTAAAGAAAACTTTGTCAAAATTAAATTGCTATAGAAAGTTTTTTTCAAAATTTTATTCCTATAGAAAATTTTTTCAAAATTTTATTTCTATAGAAAATTTTATCAAAATGTTATTTCTAAAGAAAAATTTGTCAAAATGTTATTTCTATAGAAATTTTTTTCAAAATTTTATTTCTATAGAAAATTTTTTTCATTTTGATCAAAATGTTATTTCTAAAGAATATTTTGTCAAAATTTTATTTCTATAGAAAATTTTTTCAAAATTGTATTTTTATAGAAAATTTTGTCGAAATTTTATTGCTATAGAAAATTTTGTCAAAATTTTATTTTTATAGAACATTTTGTCGAAATTTTATTGCTATAGAAAATTTTTCAAAATTTAATTTCTATAGAAAATTTTTCAAAATTTTATTTCTATAGAAAATTTTTTTCATTTTTATCAAAATGTTATTTCTAAAGAATATTTTGTCAAAATTTTATTTCTATAGAAAATTTTTTCAAAATTTTATTTTTATAGAAAATTTTGTCAAAATTTTATTCCTATAGAAAATTTTTTGCAAAATATTATTTTTATAGAAAATTTTGTCAAAATTTTATTCCTATAGATTTTTTTTTCAAAATTTTATTTCTAAAGAAAACTTTGTCAAAATTTTATTTCTATAGAAAATTTTGTCACAATTTTATTCCAAAAGAAATTTTTTTCAAAATTTTATTTCTATCGAAAATTTTATCAAAATGTTATTTCTAAAGGAAGCTTTGTCAAAATTTTATTTCTATAGAAAATTTTGTCAAAATTTTATTTCTGTAGAAAATTTTGTCAAAATTTTATTTCTATAGAAAATTTTGTCAAAATGTTATTTCTATAGAGTTAAAGAGAGCCAAAGGAAGATTACTAAGAGAAGTTTTCCAGTCTTAGACCCGAAAAATGCTTTTTCTATCTTCAGCAAAAAACGCATTCCTATTTGAAAGACATGTAAATTTTTTGCTCCAGATAATATATTTTTTCAGTGTACCAAAAGGACTTCATAGATGTTGATGATTTTCACCTAAGTGGCCAAGGACATTGGTGTATGCATGGACAAATGGATGAATGGGTGAGGTTCTTGTGATATAATTGTGGCTCCTAAAAATTCAGCACCTGTCGGTGTGCGGGTGTGTGAGTGTGCTTGTCCTGTCTCCTCTCTGTGAAACGTGACTGTCCCCCCGATCTTCGTTTTTCACATAAAAAGGTAATTTTCACATTTTGTGTTCATTTCACCGTTGGGGTAGGACGACACAAATTATGAATATGACACAAAATGTTGGTTTTGCCATTTTATTCGTTTCGTTTGCACATTTTTCGTTTGCTGGTTCTTAATTAAATAATAAAATGAACATTAGTCTCGATGGTTATGTAAATGTAATCATTACAATTTGACAAACATTTTTGCTGGTTGTCATTTCATTTTTTGTTTTTTGGCTAACTAATTAACCTTCACGAAAAGGACAATTCTGGTTAAGGTATTGTACACAAGTGTACAGGAAGTGCGACCGTGTGTGTGGGCGTGTTTATTTATAAAACAAGGAAATTCATGTAAGACAGGATATTAACAGAGTGTCCTTGTTGAGATATGATGTAATGGTTTTCTAGGTATATGGGAAAGTCAAATGGTGTTAATTTTTCGCATGTATCCATAAGGTATGTTTCTTATGGAATAAATTTGAAAATATTACCCAAAGATATTAGTATGTACACATTAACTACTTGCGTTATTGCTTGGAATATTCGAGCTACAAAGTACTTCATCAATATTCTTGAAGAGATTGAGCAAGAGGGATACAAAACACACCTTAGGATTTTAACATTTATATTATAAATATGTAAGTGTCGTCCTGCTTTCCTTTGGTGCACAGGCCATACTAAAGCAACGTATGTACGGCCGTAAATTCGGCAGGTCGAAACCTAAATTCCACCGAATTTTAATTCCGTAGACTTTTATTCCCATTTCTCGAATATGATTGACATACAAATTCGACAGTTTTTATGCCATAGCAATTTTTTGAAATTTTGGCAAAATTTTCTATAGAAATAAAATTTTGACAACATTTTCTATAGAAATACAATTTTGCCACAATTTTTCTATAAAAATAAAATTTTGACAACATTTTCTATAGAAATACAATTTTGCCACAATTTTTCTATAAAAATAAAATTTGACAAAATTTTCTCTAGAAATAACATTTTGACAAAATTTTCTATAGAAATGAAATTTTGACAAAATTTTCTATAGAAATAAAATATTTAAAAAAATTTCTATAGAAATAAAATTTTTACAAAATTTTCTATAGAAATAAAATTTTTACAAAATTTTCTATAGAAATAAAATTTTGACAAAATTTTCTATAAAAATAAAATTTTGACAAAATTTTCTATAGAAATAAAATTTTTACAAAATTTTCTATAGAAATAAAATTTTTGTTTTTTTGTTTTTTGATCTCAGCTTAAAGCCATGCATTGACTAAACTACAAGTGTAGCTTAACCAACAGAGGAAAAGTATGCTTGTCAAATTTATTTGGGCAAAGCCCTATAGACTGCAAGATGGTTGGATGTACAGCTGTTTCGGAATTACCACATTCCTAATCAGCATCCTCTACTTGCAGCAAAACTATCAACCAATTATCAGAATAAATTCGGGTAATTCACTCAACCCAACGTGAACTACACTTGAACCTCCCGAAAAAGGGTTTGATAGTCGGCTACTGCCTAAACAAATTTGCCAGCATATCTCTTTTATTATTCTGATTATTATTCTGATAATTGGTTGATAGTTTTGCTGCAAGTAGAGGATGCTGATGAGGAATGTGGTAATTCCGAAACAGCTGTACATCCAACCATCTTGCAGTCTATAGGGCTTTGCCCAAATAAATTTGACAAGCATACTTTTCCTCTGTTGGTTAAGCTACAATTGTAGTTTAGTCAATGCATGGCTTTAAGCTGAGATCAAAAAACAAAAAAACAACAATAACGATTGAAGAGAAGCCAACAATAACAAACAAAACGAAATAAAATTTTGACCAAAATTTCTATAGAAATAAAATTTTGACACAATTTTCTATAGAAATAAAATTTTGACAAAATTTTCTATAGAAATAAAATTTTGACAAAATTTACTATAGAAACAAAATTTTGACAAAATTTTCTATAGAAATACAATTATGCCACAATTTTTCTATAAAAATCAAATTTTGACAAAATTTTCTATAAAAATAAAATTTTGACAAAATTTTCTATAGAAATAAAATTGTTTCATTCGTTTGTTTTGTAATTGTTGGTTTTTGTTCTTTAATCATTGTTGTTGTTGTTTTTGATTTCAGCTTAAAACCATACATTGACTAAACTACAAGTGTAGCTTAACCAACAGAGGAAAAGAATGTTTGTCAAATTTATTTGGGCCAAGCCCTATAGACTCTGTTAGTTAAGCTACACTTGTAGTTTAGTCAATGTATGGTTTTAAGCTGAAATCAAAAAAAAAACAACAACAACAATGATTAAAGAACAAAAACCAACAATAACAAAACAAAACGAATGAAAGAAAGAAGAGGAAGCACGCTCAAAATAAAACCCAGCCAACTTCATTCAAATCGATGATTTGACGGTGGCAAAGGAAAAGAGAGATGTACGAATTTATTTCGGCAAAAGCCGGCTATCAATGTAAAACCTTTTTTCGGAGGGTTCAAGTGTGGTTTATTGTTCGGTTTAATGAACTGCCTGAATTTATTCTGATAATTGGTTGATAGTTTTGCTGCAAGTAGAGGATGCTAATGAAGAATGTGGTAATTCCGAAACGTGCGTCCATCCAACCATCTTGCAGTCTATAGGGCTTTGCCCAAATAAATTTGACAAACATTTTTTTCCTCTGTTGGTTAAGCTACACTTGTAGTTTAGTCAATGTACGGTTTTAAGCTGAAATCAAAAAAACAACGAAATACAATTGTGACGAAATTTTCTATAGAAATAAAATTTTGACAAAATTTTCTATAGAAATAAAATTTTGACAAAATTTTCTATAGAAACAAAATTTTGGCCAAAATTTTCTATAGAAATAAAATTTTGGCAAAATTTTCTGTAGAAATAAAATTTTGGCAAAATTTTCTGTAGAAATAAAATTTTGGCAAATTTTTCTATAGAAATAAAATTTTGACAAAATTTTCTATAGAAATAAAATTTTGACAACATTTTCTACAAAAATTAAATTTTGACAAAATTTTCTATAGAAATAAAATTTTGACAAAATTTTCTATAGAAATAAAATTTTGACAAAATTTTCTATAGAAATAAAATGTTGACAAAATTTTCTATAGAAATAAAATTTTGACAAACTTTTCTATAGAAATAAAATTTTGACAAAATTTTCTATAGAAATAAAATTTTTACAAAATTTTCTATAGTAATAAAATTTTGACAACGTTTTCTATAGAAATAAAATTTTGACAAAATTTTCTATAGAAATAAAATTTTGACAAAATTTTCTATAGAAACAAAATTTTGCCAAAATTTTCTATAGAAATAAAATTTTGACAAAATATTCTATAGAAATAAAATTTTGACAAAATTTTCTATAGAAATAAAATTTTGACAAAATTTTCTATAGAAATAAAATTTTGACAAAATTTTCTATAGAAATAAAATTTTGATAAAATTTTCTATAGAAATAAAATTTTGACAAAATTTTCTATAGAAATAAAATTTTGACAAGATTTTCTATAGAAATAAAATTTTGACGAAATTTTCTATAGAAATAAAATTTTGACAAAATTTTCTGTAGAAATACAATTTTGCCACAATTTTTCTATAAAAATAAAATTTTGACAAAATTTTCTCTAGAAATAAAATTTTGACAAAATTTTCTATAGAAATGAAATTTTGACAAAATTTTCTACAGAAATAAAATGTTTAAAAAAATTTCTATAGAAATAAAATTTTTACAAAATTTTCTATAGAAATAAAATTTTGACAAAATTTTCTCTAGAAATAAAATTTTGACAAAATTTTCTATAGAAATGAAATTTTGACAAAATTTTCTATAGAAATAAAATGTTTAAAAAAATTTCTATAGAAATAAAATTTTTACAAAATTTTCTATAGAAATAAAATTTTGACAAAATTTTCTATAGAAATAAAATTTTGACAAAATTTTCTATAGAAATAAAATTTTGACAAAATTTACTATAGAAACAAAATTTTGACAAAATTTTCTATAGAAATACAATTTTGCCACAATTTTTCTATAGAAATAAAATTTTGACAAACTTTTCTATAGAAATAAAATTTTGACAAAATTTTCTATAGAAATAAAATTTTTACAAAATTTTCTATAGAAATAAAATTTTGACAAAATTTTCTATAGAAATAAAATTTTGACAAAATTTTCTATAGAAATAAAATTTTGACAAAATTTTCTATAGAAACAAAATTTTGCCACAATTTTCTATAGAAATAAAATTTTGACAAATTATTCTATAGAAATAAAATTTTGACAAGATTTTCTATAGAAATAAAATTTTGACAAAATTTTCTATACACATTAAATTTTGACAAAATTTTCTATAGAAACAAAATTTTGGCCAAAATTTTCTATAGAAATAAAATTTTGACAAAATTTTCTATAGAAATAAAATTTTGACAAAATTTTCTATAGAAATAAAATTTTCACAAAATTTTCTATAAAAATAAAATTTTTACAAAATTTTCTATAGAAATAAAATTTTGAAAAAATTGTCTATATAAATAAAATTTTGACAAAATTTTCTATAGAAATACAATTTTGCCACAATTTTTCTATAAAAATAAAATTTTAATAAAATTTTCTATAGAAATAAAATTTTGACAAAATTTTCTATAGAAATAAAATTTTGACAAAATTTTCTATAGAAATAAAATTTTGACAAAATTTTCTATAGAAATAAAATTTTGACAAAATTTTCTATAGAAATAAAATTTTGACAAAATTTTCTATAGAAATATTATTTTGACAAAATATTCTATAGATACAAAATTTTGGAAGGACTATAGTAGAAATAAAATTTTGATAAAATTTTCTATGGGAATAACATTTTGACAAAATTTTCTATAGAAATAAAATATTGACAAAATTTTCTATAGAAATAAAATTTTGGCAAAATTTTCTGTAGAAATAAAATTTTGACAAAATGTTTTATAGAAATACAATTTTGCCACAATTTTTCTATAGAAATACAATTTTGACAAACTTTTCTATAGAAATAAAATTTTGACAAAATTTTCTATAGAAATAAAATTTTGAGAAAATTTTCTATAGAAATAAAATTTTGACAACATTTTCTATAGAAATAAAATTTTGACAACATTTTCTATAGAAATAAAATTGTGACGAAATTTTCTATAGAAATAAAATTTTGACAAAACTTTCTATAGAAATACAATTTTGCCACAATTTTTCTATAGAAATACAATTTTGACAAAATTTTCTATAGAAATAAAATTTTGACAAAATATTCTATAGATACAAAATTTTGAAAGAAATAGAATCTTAACAAAACTTTTCATAGAAATACAAATAAATTTTTCTATAGGCAAAAAATGTTGACAAAATTTTCTCTAGAAATAAAATTTTGGCAAAATTTTCTATAGAAATACAATTTTTCTATAAAAATATAATTTTGACAAAATTTGCTATAGAAATAAAATTTAGACGAAATTTTCTATAGAAATAAAATTTTGACAAAATTTTCTATAGAAATAAAATTTTGGCAAAATTTTCTGTAGAAATACAATTTGGTCACAATTGTTCTATAAAAATATAATTTTGAAAAAATTTTCTATAAAAATAAAATTTTGACAATATTTTCTATAGAAATAGGTTAGGTTAGGTTAAAGTGGCAGCCCGATTGAGATTCGGGCTCACTTAGACTATTCAGTCCATTGTGATACCACATTAACTAAAAGTACCTATTACATATGGGCACTTCTAGTTTTAACCGCTGAACCTTCTCGATTATTTTCTTCTGTTGAACCAACCAGATTATTCCAAAAACATTAGCAGACTGCTTAAGTTAACGTTTTCCAGATCCGCCAGTAATCTGAAGCTATATGCACCTAAAAGTTGCTTGCGCTTTACACAAAATGCGGGACACTCACACAAGAGGTGTTTTATTTATTCCTTTTCCTCCGCATCATGACAGCTCATACAATAGTCATTATACTACGCGTCTATAGTTTTTGCAAAATCGCCTATCAGGCAGCGACCCGTTATAGCAGATATCAGGAGCGATATCTGACGTCTCGAGAACACTAGCGTATCTAGTGTGCGGTTTAAGTTTAAATGGGGCCATATTTGCTTGGTGTCGTTACAGCCCTTGCAATTCTCCCATCGAACATTTGCCATCATAACAGCCGTCTCACGCAGCATGAGCTTGCAGGTAGCTAGGGGCATACCAACAGATTCTAGTTCCCCTGGAATATGTAAGGTAGTCCCTAGCCTTGCCAACTCATCGGCTTCGCAGTTCCCCGGTATGTTCCTATGGCCAGGCACCCATATTAGGTGAATATTGTACTGTTCAGCCATCTCATTGAGAGATTTGCGGCAGTCGATGGCCGTTTTCGAGTTGAGGAACACAGAGTCCAAGGATTTTATTGCAAGTTGACTGCCTGAGTATATATTAATGCCCACATTTTTTGGAACATTACTTCTCAGCCAATTCGCCACCTCTCTTATTGCTAATATTTCAGCCTGAAAAACACTACAGTGATTAGGTAATCTTTTCGTTATTCGAAGTTCCAGATCATTAGAATATACTCCGAAACCCACATGTCCATCCAATTTGGAGCCATCAGTGTAGAAATCTACATATTCATTATTCCCCGGGGTCTGTGTGCACCACGCCTCACTGTTGGGGATTATAGTCTCAAACTCAAACACTACGTTAGGCACATCTGGCATTATTTTGAGGACCGACTTTGACCGTAACATTTTTCCGACCACAGCGATAGCTCGCGCAACCGCACAGCCGTTGTTTCAGCCCACTGTTTGGCCAAAAAGGCAATAGATGCAATATGACATTAAGGGAATTTGTTCCTGTCTTGCTGAATGCGTCTGAAATACACAAACACGCCATACGCTGAACTTTATCTAAACAAGTCGGTTTCTGAAGTGTCGGCCACCAGACTACAACACCATATAGCATTATAGGTCTAACCGCTGCCGTGTATAGCCAATGCACAATTTTTGGTTTTAGTTCCCACTTTTTTATACCCTCCACCATAGGATGGGGGTATATTAAATTTGTCATTCCGTTTGTAACACATCGAAATATTGCTCTACGACCCCATAAAGTATATATATTCTGAGTCGTGGTGAAATTCTGAGTCGATCTGAGCATGTCCGTCCGTCCGTCCGTCTGTTGAAATCACGCTAACTTCCGAACGAAACAAGCTATCGACTTGAAACTTGGCACAATTAGTTGTTGTTGCTGTAGGTCGGATGGTATTGCAAATGGGCCATATCGGTCCACTTTTACGTATAGCCCCCATATAAACGGACCCCCAAAGTTGGCTTGTGATTGCTCTAAGAGAAGCAAATTTCATCCGATCCGGCTGAAATTTGATACATGGTGTTAGTATATGGTCTCTAACAACCATGCAAAAATTGGTCCATAGCAGTCCACTTTTACGTATAGCCCCCATATAAACCGATTCCCAGATTTGGTTTGCGGATCCTCTAAGAGAAGAAAATTTCATCCGATCCGGCTGAAATTTGATACATGATATTAGTATATAGTCTCTAAGCACCATTCAAAAATTGGTCCATATCGGTCCATAATTATATATAACCCCTATATAAACCGATCCCCAGATTTGAACTCCGGAGCCACTTGCACGAGCAAAATTCATCCGATCCGATTGAAATTTGCAACGTGGTGTTAATATATGGCCGCTAATAACCATGCCAAAATTGGTCCATATCGGTCTATAGTTATATATAGCCGATCCCCAATCACACAAAAATTGGTCCATATCGGTTCATAATCATGCTTGCCACTCGAGCAAAAATAATCTAGCAAAATTTTTCGAAATTTTATTCCTATAGAAAATTTTGTCAAATTTTATTTCTATAGAAAATTTTGGCAAAATTTTATTTCTGTAGAAAATGTTGTCAAAATTTTAATTCTGTAGAGAATGTTGTCAAAATTTTAAATCTTTTGAAAATTTAGTAAAAATTGTATTTCTATAGAAAATTTTGTCAAAATGTCATTTCTATAGAAAATTTTGTTAAAATTTTACTTCTATAGAAAATGTTGTCAAAGTTTTATTTTTTCAAAATTTTATTTCTATAGAAAATTTTGTCAAACTTAATTATATACGTATTTAATCGGCCATTTTAAGTTTAATATATACCACGTATGGACTACGTGGTATATATTACGGTATTAGGAAGTTTTAAGATACCTTGTCATCGGAAAAAGTTACCGCAACCCAAGTAAATCGATTGTGGATGACAGTCTTCAGTAGAAGTTTCTACGCAATCCATGGTGGAGGGTACATAAGCTTCGGCCTGGCCGAACTTACGGCCGTATATACTTGTTCCTATTGTCTTATTGCACGAGTATAAAGCTACCGTTGCTTTTCTCGCCCTTTCTTCAATATTAAGCTTAAAGTTCAGCTTCCTGTCCAAAATAACGCCAAGTTATTTTGCACACTCACCAAAGGGAATTTCAATACCCCGTAAGGAAATGGGCCTAACCGTGGGAGTTTTGCGATCTTTGCAGTACATGACTAGTCCTGTATTTGCGGGATTTAATCCAAGACCATTGTCTTTCGCCCATTTCTCAGTCATCCGGAGGGCCCTCTGAATAATATCCCTGATTGTGGATGGGAATTTTCCCTTGACTGCTATAGCCACATCATCTGCGTATGCCACCGCTTTTATCCTTTCTTTTTCTAGTGTAACCAGAAGGTTATTTATAGCAACATTTCAAAGAAGAGGTGATAGAACTCCTCCTTGGGGAGTGCCTCTGTTCACAAACCTTTGTATGTTTGCTTGTCCTAGTGTGGCTGAAATACGTCTCTTCATTAGAAGTTCGTCTAACAGCCTAAGTATACATGGATCAACATTCAGAGTTGTCAGTCCCTTTAATATCGAGCTCGTATGGACGTTATTGAACGTCCCTTCGATGTCTAGAAACGCCACGATTGTGTATTCCTTGACAGATAGTGAGCTTTCAATAAAGCTGACTAGTTCATGTAATGCGGTCTCACTAGACCTGCCCTTCGGTCCATATTGGTCTATAATTATAAAGGGTGTTTCTTTTGAGGTTAGGATTTTCATGCATTAGTATTTGACAGATCACGTGGGATTTCAGACATGGTGTCAAAGAGAAAGATGCTCAGTATGCTTTGACATTTCATCATGAATAGCCGAACGATCTGCCACAACGTCGAATTTTCAGTGAATGGGCCCTAGAAAAGTTGGCAGAAAATCCGCTTTTTTATCGACAAATTTTGTTCAGCGATGAGGCTCATTTCTGGTTGAATGGCTACGTAAATAAGCAAAATTGCCGCATTTGGAGTGAAGAGCAACCAGAAGCCGTTCAAGAACTGCCCATGCATCCCGAAAAATGCACTGTTTGGTGTGGTTTGTACGCTGGTGGAATCATTGGACCGTATTTTTTCAAAGATGCTGTTGGACGCAACGTTACGGTGAATGGCGATCGCTATCGTTCGATGCTAACAAACTTTTTGTTGCCAAAAATGGAAGAACTGAACTTGGTTGACATGTGGTTTCAACAAGATGGCGCTACATGCCACACAGCTCGCGATTCTATGGCCATTTTGAGGGAAAACTTCGGAGAACAATTCATCTCAAGAAATGGACCGGTAAGTTGGCCACCAAGATCATGCGATTTGACGCCTTTAGACTATTTTTTGTGGGGCTACGTCAAGTCTAAAGTCTACAGAAATAAGCCAGCAACTATTCCAGCTTTGGAAGACAACATTTCCGAAGAAATTCGGGCTATTCCGGCCGAAATGCTCGAAAAAGTTGCCCAAAATTGGACTTTCCGAATGGACCACCTAAGACGCAGCCGCGGTCAACATTTAAATGAAATTATCTTCAAAAAGTAAATGTCATGGACCAATCTAACGTTTCAAATAAAGAACCGATGAGATTTTGCAAATTTTATGCGTTTTTTTTTTAAAAAAAGTTATCAAGCTCTTAACAAATCACCCTTTATTGCCCCAAATAAACCGATACCCAGATTTGACTTCCGGTGGCTCTAGAAAGAGCAACATTCATCCGAACCGATTGAAATTTCGTACACGATGCCTCCTCGCAACTGTGATAAAAATGATCCATATCGCTGTGGACACCCACCGTCGCCAAAATTTCAAGACTCATCCATTTAAAATGGTTTATATAGGCCTTGCGTAATTTAATGTACACTCAAAAAAAGTTTACTTGGTCCAAAAATGTTAACCTTCACTTTAGGATTTTTGTAATAATAATAAAGACATTTTCAGGGAACTGTCTAGGTTCAAATCTACGCTGACAAAAATATTTACGTAATATTTAAGACTACGCAACCAATATTTTAGGATGCACAATTTACAAAATATTAAGAACAATTTTCTTTAAAATAACGAATTTTTAATCAAACTAAAGTTTATATTCTTTGATTAAAAAAAAATATATATTAAATTTAGGACACAAATTTTTTAAATTTACGTCCTTTGTTTTAGTCGTATATTTTTGAACTAAGATAAAATATCCTTAAAGTAAAGAAACACAGATTTGATTTAAAGAAATCATCCTTAAATTCATTGCAATATAAATTTTAGATTTAAGATAAAAACGCAAAAACTTATTTTGAGGATTAAGCATCTTTGGTTCAAAGTTTTTGTTTTCGGAATTAAGAAACCAGGTTTTTATTTGAAGTATCCGATATAATTTTTAAACTGGCATTTGTTTCGACATGAATAGCTTTATTAATATACCGCGAAAAAAGAACGAAAATTCGATAAATGAGATTTGTAACCTAATTTTAATATAATTTATCTCAGATTTAGAGCCAGATAGGTCGCTAAAAAATTCCTTTATTTTAAAGAAGCCGCTTCTTTGGTTCGGGAACAATACCGAAATCTTTAATTTTGGAATTCGAATTTCGCATTCGTATTTTAAGGTCATGAAATATTTGGTCTCATGACAATATTTATTTCAGTGTATTAAAACAAACAAGTATATACAGCCGTAAGTTCGGCCAGGCCGAAGCTTATGTACCCTCCACCATGGATTGCGTAGAAACTTCTACTGAAGACTGTCATCCACAATCGATTTACTTGGGTTGCGGTAACTTTTGCCGATGACAAGGTATCTTAAAACTTCCTAATACCGTAATATATACCACGTAGTCCATACGTGGTATATATTAAACTTAAAATGGTCGATTAAATACGTATATAATTAAGTTTGACAAAATTTTCTATAGAAATAAAATTTTGACAAAATAAAATTTTGACAACATTTTCTATAGAAGTAAAATTTGGACAAAATTTTCTATAGAAATAACATTTTGACAAAATTTTCTATAGAAATACAATATAGAAATACAAATTTGACAAAATTTTCTATAGGAATAAAATTTCGACAAATTTTCCTAGATTATTTTTGCTCGAGTGGCAAGCATGATTATGAACCGATATGGACCAATTTTTGTGTGATTGGGGATCGGCTATATATAACTATAGACCGATATGGACCAATTTTGGCATGGTTATTAGCGGCCATATATTAACACCACGTTGCAAATTTCAACCGGATCGGATGAATTTTGCTCGTCCAAGTGGCTCCGGAGTTCAAATCTGGGGATCGGTTTATATAGGGGCTATATTTAATTATGGACTGATATGGACCAATTTTTGAATGGTTCTTAGAGACTATATACTAATATCATGTATCAAATTTCAGCCGGATCGGATGAAATTTTCTTCTCTTAGAGGATCCGCAAACCAAATCTGGGAATCGGTTTATATGGGGGCTATATATAATTATGGACCGATATGAACCAATTTTTGCATGGTTTTTAGAGACCATATACTAACACCACGTACCAAATTTCAACCGGATCGGATGAATTTTGCTCCTCTGAGAGGCTCCGGAGTTCAAATCTAGGGATCGGTTTATATGGGGGCTATATATAATTATGGACCGATATGGACCAATTTTTGCATGGTTGTTAGAGACCATATACTAACACCATGTACCAAATTTCATCCGGATCGGTTGAAATTTGCTTCTCTTTTAGAGCCATCACAAGCCAAATTTGGGGGTCCGTTTATATGGGGGCTATACGTAAAAGTGGACCGATATGGACCAATTTTTGCATGGTTGTTAGAGACCATATACTAACACCATGCACCAAATTTCAGCCGGATCGGATGAAATTTGCTTCTCTTAGAGCAATCACAAGCCAAATTTGGGGGTCCGTTTATATGGGGGCTATACGTAAAGTGGACCGATATGGCCCAATTGCAATACCATCCGACCTACATCAATAACAACTACTTGTGCCAAGTTGCATGTCGATAGCTTGTTTCGTTCGGAAGTTAGTGTGATTTCAACAGACGGACGGACGGACGGACATGCTCAGATCGACTCAGAATTTCACCACGACCCAGAATATATATACTTTATGGGGTCTTAGAGCAATATTTCGATGTGTTACAAACGGAATGACAAAGTTAATATACCCCCATCCTATGTTGGAGGGTATTATATACCCCCATCCTATGGTGGAGGGTATAAAAATGTATATTTTAGTTTTACTCTTGGCAAAATTTATATATTTTAACAAAATTCCTGCCCACTCTGTCATACTTCTCCAGGCCTGAGCCATTAAGAATGGATGGAAGGAAGGACGGTTATCACAAGATCGATTAGGATTTTTTAAGAATATTTCGAATAAAATGTATTTTTTTTTACAAATTCTTAAAGTTACCCTCCGTATACCAGCCTCCTCCTCTTGTCACAAAATTATTTCGATGACGTATACTAATGACCACCTTGAGATATATCGTAACCAACATTGTATAGTGTCCTGATTATGAAGAGGAGCAATAAGTAGTAGCACATGGAAAGACGACACGTTCATATCCCATTTACAATATCTTCCCTTTAGAGTCGTGATGGGACAAGGCGTGGTGGGAGGAAAGAGTAGTAGCTATGGTGGAAACCATAAGCAATTTTCACCATTTCAGGCCAATTCATTATACTATGATTTTAATCGAAAAATTGCTAAATTGCCCATTTCCTATTTAGTTACAGACCAAACCTAAAATGTCGTTATGCTGACAACATTAGCTGGCCACGATATAGCTCGCTGAAGAGAATTTTAACGGTAAACACAAGGACGTAGGACAACTCATGAAAATAACAAACGGCTACATATGTCCATTGTGATTTTTTTGTTTTTGTGCAGAAAAGCCTAAACTCTTAAAGCTTTCAATTTTCCTTTTTCATCTTAATTTGGTGAAATGTGGGAAATTTTCATCATCATGAACAAACAAACCAAAAAAACGTACATATTCCCCTAAGTAGCCACCAGGGTAGCCTTCATTGAATTGCCCACACAAATTGGTAGGACCTCATTGAGTTTTTCTATATACGGCAGCACGTTTGTATATGGGTATGTATGAGTTGGCTCTAACTCTAACGAAGCCGTAAGCATTAATTTGTCAACACGCGTTGTAGCTTTCATTAATTACCAAAATGTCAACTACTAATCCAATATAGAACATTACGTTCCATTCCATGCCTGAGACTAAACGAATTGGCAAAGTTTTTTTTGTTGGCTTCGTAGCTTTCCTGATTCCTCTTTCATTTGCCACTCATCCCAATATCAAGTAGAGCAAAAAAATTATATGTATTTATGTAAAAGGATGTTTATAAATGTATGTGTCGATGTCCTTTTTAGGGATTGTGATGAGAAACAAAAAAAAGGATTTTCGAAAATTTCTAACATATAGTAAGGTCGAATAAATTTTGACAAAATTTTCTATAGAAGAAAATTTTAACAAAATTTTCTATAGAAATAAAATTTTGACAAAATCTTCTATAGAAATAAAATCTTGACAAAATTTTCTATAGAAATAAAATTTTGACAAAAATTTCTATAGAAATAAAATTTTGACAAAATTGTATATAGAACTAAAATTTGTATAACATTTTCTATAGAAATAAAATTTTGTCAAAATTTTCTATAGAAATAAAATTAAGACAATATTTTTTATAGAAATAAAACTTTAATAAAATTTCTACAGGAATAAAATATTGACAAAATTTTCCATGGAATAAAATTTTTATTGATTTTTAATAGAAATAAAATTTTAATAAAATTTTCTGTAGAATTAAAATTTTGGCCAAATTCTCTATAGTAGATATAAAATTTTGACAAAATTTTCTATAGAAATAAAAACTTTACAAAATTTTCTACTCAAATAAAATTATGACAAAATTTTCTATCGAAATATAATTTTCACAAAATTTTCTATAGAAATAAAATGTTGACAGAATTTTCTATAGGAATAAGATTTTCACAAAATGTTCTACACAAATAACATATTGACAATTTTCTATAGAAATATAATTATGACAAAATTTTCTATGGACATACAACTTTGACAAAATGTTCTACAGAAATAAAATTTTGGACAGAATTTTCTATAGAAATAAAATTTTGATTAAATTTGACATTTTTCTATAGAAATAAAATTTTGACAAAATTTTATAAAGAAATAAAATTTTGACATAATTTTCTATAGATATAAAATTTAGACAACATTTTCTATAGAAATAAAATGTGGACAAAATTTTCTATAGTAATAAAATTCTGACAAAATATTTTATATAAATCAAATTTTGACAAAATTTTCTAAAGAAATAAAATTTTTACAATTTTTTTATAGAAATAAAATTTTGACAAAATGTTCTACAGAAACAAAATGTTAACAAAATTTTCTATAGAAATAAAATTTTGACAAATTTTTTCTATAGAAATAATATTTCTACACAATTTTCTATAGAAATAAAATTTTGACAGAAGTTTCTATAGAAATAAAATTTTGACAAAATTTTCCATTTTTTGGGAAAAATTTCTACAGAAATAATATTTTGACAAAATTTTCAACAGAAATAAAATTGTGACAAAATTTTCTATAGAAATAAAATTAAGACAATATTTTTTATAGAAATAAAATTTTAATAAAATTTCTGCAGGAATAAAATGTTGACAAAATTTTCCATGGAATAAAATTTTTATTGATTTTTAATAGAAATAAAATTTTAATAAAATTTTCTGTAGAATTAAAATTTTGACAAAATTCTCTATAGTAGATATAAAATTTTGACAAAATTTTCTATAGAAATAAAAACTTTACAAAATTTTCTACTCAAATAAAATTATGACAAAATTTTCTATCGAAGTATAATTTTCACAAAATTTTCTATGGACATAAAATTTTGACAAAATTTTCTGTAAAAATAAAATGTTGACAGAATTTTCTATAGAAATAATATTTTCACAAAATGTTCTACACAAATAACATTTTGACACAATTTTCTATAGAAATATAATTATGACAAAGTTTTCTATGGACATACAATTTTGACAAAATTTTCTACAGAAATAAAATTTTGGACAGAATTTTCTATAGAAATAAAATTGTGACAAAATTTGACATTTTTCTATAGAAATAAAATTTTGACAAAATTTTATAAAGAAATAAAATTTTGACATAATTTTCTATAGACATAAAATTTATACAACATTTTCTATAGAAATAAAATGTGGACAAAATTTTTTATAGTAATAAAGTTGTGCCAAAATATTTTATATAAATCAAATTTTGACAAAATTTTCTACACAAACAAAATTTTAACAAAATTTTCTATAGAAATAAAATTTTGACAAATTTTTTCTATAGAAATAATATTTCTACACAATTTTCTATAGAAATAAAATTTTGACAGAAGTTTCTATAGAAATAAAATTTTGACAAAATTTTCCATATTTTGGGAAAAATTTCTACAGAAATAATATTTTGACAAAATTTTCAACAGAAATAAAATTTTGACAAAATTTTCTATAGAAATAAAATTAAGACAATATTTTTTATAGAAATAAAATTTTAATAAAATTTCTACAGGCATAAAATGTTGACAAAATTTTCCATGGAATAAAATTTTTATTGAATTTTAATAGAAATAAAATTTTAATAAAATTTTCTATAGAATTCAAATTTTGACAAAATTCTCTATAGTAGATATAAAATTTTGACAAAATTTTCTATAGAAATAAAAACTTTACAAAATTTTCTACTCAAATAAAATTATGACAAAATTTTCTATCGAAATATAATTTTCACAAAATTTTCTATGGACATACAATTTTGACAAAATTTTCTATAGAAATTGACATTTTTCTATAGAAATAAAATTTTGACAAAATTTTATAAAGAAATAAAATTTTGACATAATTTTCTATAGATATAAAATTTATACAACATTTTCTATAGAAATAAAATGTGGACAAAATTTCCTATAGTCATAAAATTGTGACAAAATATTTTATATAAATCAAATTTTGACAAAATTTTCTATAGAAATAAATTTTTTAAAATTTTTATTATAGAAATAAAATTTTGACAATTTTTTTTCTATAGAAATAATATTTCTACACAATTCTCTATAAAAATAAAATTTTGACAGAAGTTTCTATAGAAATAAAATTTTGACAGAAGTTTCTATAGAAATAAAATTTTGACAAAATTTTCCATTTTTTGGAAAAAATTTCTACAGAAATAAAATTTTGACAAAATTTTCAACAGAAATAAAATTGTGACAAAATTTTCTATAGAAATAAAATTTTGTTAAAATTTTCTATAGAAATAAAATTTTGAAAAAATTTTCAATAGAAATAAAATTTTGACGAAATTTTCAATAGAAATAAAATGTTGATGAAATATTCTATAAAAATAAAATTTTGAAAAAATGCCATAGAAACAAGATTTTAGCACATGTTCTTATAAAAATTAAATTTTGATAATTTTTTCTTTAAACTTTTTTTTTGGAGTTAGGTCATACTTTTAAATACTTTCCACTTTTATATCCCTAGTCCTTATGCCCTTCCTAGTTAGTTGGTTCATTTGAATTTTCGCTCGAGCAATCTTTGGATAATTTATTTTGCCAGGCTATATTAAAGAGAGAGGTAGAGGCAGAGAGAGTAAAGGCTATTTTATATGTAAGTTAATGGGTACGTGTATGTGGAATGGTTTCTGGTTTGAGATGTATTTACTATGTCAACACGTCCTGCCATGCCATGTCATGTGCTCATTGTTTTACAGCCTTTTAATCTGCAACTGATATCAGTTGCTTTTCTCGCAAGAAGGGAAAGAATTAAACCATAGAAACGATCGAATGGTATGAAATGGCATGAAATGATTCCCTCGAGTTAGAGCTTCCAAATCATTTCATTTGCTTTCACACAGTGGGGCTTAAAAGACTGTCTCTACTCAAGACCAACAGAAAAAAAAAGCATCTGAAATTTTACCAGCATTACTGAGAGGGGATAATCCATCGCGGAAAAATTTTTTCGTGTTTAAACGAAACTAGGATTGAACCTAGGGTACATTTATATGCATAGCGGGTATGCTAACCCTAGCACATACTTTTTGCTAGCACTGTTATTAGATGACAATTTCATTTCATTCAATATTCTGCTCAATGGCCCAAATGGACTTCTTGTATTGTATGAGAAATGAACAATTGCCAGAGTTCTTGTAGTACGATGTGTCTGTCCTATGGCCAATATTCCAGTTAAAGTCATTTCTATGACAATGTAGGATTTTTTGTTTAGCTTCATTGTTCTCTGCTGAATGGGAATAAATTGGTTGTTAACATTTGTCCAAGATGGATTAATGTTTGTATTTGCCCAGAATTTTATTGATTAAGATCTGTTCTAGATTGGATTTATTTGCTATGTGATGGAGGAGTCCACCATCTATTCCTTCCAAATAGCATTTTTTGGGGGTGATAAATCTGTAATTGGTTGTCCTTAATGCTCAAAAAGAGGGATAGGTTAGGTGCAATTGAGATGTCCTTAATCTCTGTGTGACTTTGAAAAATGTAATTCTAATAAGATGACGGTGTGTTAATGCCATTGATCTGTCATTGGAGCGAAAGTTTGTCGACAGCTTGATTAAATTGCTATTGCATGAAATCCTCTGAGAAAAGTTAATGGCAAAGTCTAACAGAAATTAACTTTCAACTTGCAAGAATAATGAAGGTGAATTATAACACAGAGAAGGCTAAGTAGAGATTTGAGAGTTTGCCAATATTCCATGTTCCCTAAGACACTTAGTTATTTATGTTAGGTGGAAGAGGTTTAACAGATTTTCTAAATTATTCAGAGTTTTATAGGGATTTTCTAATGATAAAATGGTTTTAAAATTCAAATTAAATGAAATCAATGGTCAGCATTGAAAGGTTTATCTATAACAAAAATAGGACAGAGAAATGTCCAGAAAACAAATTATACAGTTTTATGGAAAATATTAAAAAATATTAATTCGACCAGGCCCAATCTTATGTACACTCCACCAAGCATTGTGTACCAACTTCTATTAAATCGGGTCGAGTTTTATTTCTTAACATTGTCTTCTAAATTGTAAGTTAGTCTATATGAAATCTATGTTAGGTAAAAACAAGTATATACGGCCGTAAGTTCGGCCAGGCCGAAGATTATGTACCCTCCACCATGGATTGCGTAGAAACTTCTACTGAAGCCGATGGCAAGGTATCTTAAAACTTCCTAACACCGTAATATATACCACATAGTCCATACGTGGTATATACTAAACTAAAAAAGGCCGATTAAATACGTATATAATTAAGTTTAAAGTTTCTATAGAAATAAAATTTTGACAACATTTTCTATAGAAGTAAAATTTGGAAAAAAATTCTATAGAAATAAAATTTGGAAAAAATTTACTATAGAAATAAAATTTTGGCAAAATTTTCTATAGAAATAAAATTTTGACAAAATTTTCTATAGAAATAAAATTTGACAAAATTTTCTATAGAAATAACATTTTGACAATGTTTTCTAAAAAAATAAAATTTTGGTAGATTTTTTTTGATTCGAGTGGCAACCATGGTTATGAACCGATATGGACCAATTTTTGTGTAATTGGGGATCGGCTATATATAACTATAGACCGATATGGACCAATTTTGGCATGGTTATTAGCGGCCTTATACTAATACCACGTTGTAAATTTCAACGGGATCGGATGAATTTTGCTCCTCCAAGAGGCTCCGGAGGTCAAATCTGGGGATCGGCTTATATGGGGGTTATATATAATTATGGGTCGATGTGGACCAATTGTTGTATGGTCATTAGATAATATATACCAACACCATGTACCAAATTTCAGCCGGATCGGATGAAATTTGCTTCTTTTAGAGGCTCCGCAAGCCAAATCGGGGGATCGGTTTATATGGGGGCTATATATAATTATGTACCGATGTGGACCAATTTTTGCATGGTTGTTAGAGACCATATACTAACACCATGTACTAAATTTCAGCCCGATCGGATGAAATTTGCTTCTCTTAGAGTAATCGCAAACCAAATTTGGGAGTCCGTTTATATGGGGTCTATACGTAAAAGTGGACCGATATGGACCAATTTTTGCACGGTTGTTAGAGACCATATACTAACGCTATGTACCAAATTTCAGCCGGATCAGATGAAATTTGGCAATCGCAAGCCAAATTTGGCAATCGCAAGCCAAATTTGGGGGTCCGTTTATATGGGGGCTATACGTAAAAGTGGACCGATATGGACCAATTTTTGCACGGTTGTTAGAGACCATATACTAACACCATGTACCAAATTTCAGCCGGATCGGATGAAATTTGCTTCTCTTA